>NW_009718610.1:171284-174364 GCF_000703405.1 Apaloderma vittatum
AACTGTGGACTGAGAACGGAAGTAAGAAAAGACATGGGAAAAGTATGTACAATAAAAGTACTCTGTTAGGTACATGCGTCTTTTTAGCTCATCCTTTGTATCGTATACTTTGTTAGAAGCATCTTTTGTCTTAATAGGAAGGGAATATTCCATTAAAATGAATGCTGGAAAGTTTAAAATAGGACAAAATATTTCTGAAAAAATATAATATATGAAACAGCACAACTCATTGGCACTGCTAAGAAAGGAATATTTATTTGTGTGCCCAACAGACAACCCAAGTTTACAATAGAAAGAAAGAAAGAAAGAATAGAAAGAAAGAAAGACTTCAGGTTTTAACATGTAGAATTTACAGGTTGTTTTTTGGAGGGATTTTCCCTAGAAGTCATATTTGTGCGTTTCATATCTCCTTCAGCATATATAGGGGGTGGCATAGTGGATGAAAACGTACTATGGGTGTCCTTCAGTAGGAATTTCTTGTGCACCTATGTGGATGGCTAGTTTTCTTTGTTATGAAGTATTACAGAAAGTTTTCTGTGTTATGGTGTGTGGGTTTTTTATACTTCCTTTCCCATACTTGCCATTCTGCCAGTACTCTGGACTTAAAATGAACTAATAGACAGGATCCCTCATTTTCCTCAATTCACTGTCTATAACAGTGCTATAGAATTGCTTTGTTGTGAAATCTATCACAGACTGGCAAAGAAAAGAAAGCCAAGAAAATAGTACCTTGTCAACTGGGTTCAAAAAAAAATCATTTTAAAGCAGAAACTCTGGTTAATGTGCATTTATGCCAGTGCTTGATGTCACCAGTATAACTGCTTTCCTTCCAAATAACTGCATCTCCACTATGAATATCATGTATTTATACTGTGATGCAGTTCAAAATGTGATGCACAGAGTAGCAGAAAGGGAAAAGTGGGAAAACGGGGCAGTTTAAAAATTAAAAGGAAAAGGCATATTTCAGGCTGCGGCATTCCCAACCTCTCCTGATCATCATAGCTCATCATACCATTGAATGGTGAAAGTCGTACACAGGGATATCAGTACCTTATCGTGATATTTCCAGCTCTCTACTGAATAGTTGCAGCAGTTTGGTATCCTTTAAGATAACAGCCTTCTGCAAGAGTGAAATTCTTCTAGAATTGTGTCATAACCCTCTAGCAGGGTGAATATGAGGAGTCAAGCGAGAGCTGCCTTGGGACTTGGGACCTGTCCTGGAAGAGGGAAAAGTGGCTCAGGTGTTAGACTGCTTTCACATTTCTGCATCTGAATCATCTGCAAGCACACGCTACAAATCAGCAGCAATGTAGGATAATGCAAGGAGAAGTTTACCCCAAATCCTCCTTTTCCAATAAGTCCTCTACCTGATTTTGTGTATGTTGCCGATGAGGATTATTGCAGGATTTATTTTAAAGTAGTGTTTCCTCCTTCAGAGTATGGGTTAGCTGAGGTCAGTTTGCATGTAGAATGAGGGCAATTGACAAATTCATTTCTTTGACTCTTTTTCTCAATCATTTCCTCTAAGACCATCTATCTGCTCCTTCAGATCCTCCAAAAAAAAAAAAAAAAGGCAGACAAAGAAATCCTGTGTTTTCTCAACTTATCAGCCTCTATTCTGTAAGATTTTGGAAGAGATTATTATTTTTATTTCTATTTTAAAGGTACTTGAAGTCGTTTGGTTAGTGTGAAGATGAGAAATATCCTCTTGAGTATGTCTCTCCTAGTTGGATATGCATATTCAAGAACTGGATACTGGGCCAGATCCCCAGCATGAAGTCAAAAGAGCTCTGTTAATGTAGACTAGGTAAGGATTTGGCACAGACAAATACACAAGTATACGATTGCCACAGCTCACTGGGTGTTATGACAAAAAGTCTGTCTCTTGCTGGCATTGACTTTCAAAAACAAGCTGTGCTTAGCACCTCTGAGTTTATAAAGATCACACAGCAACCTACATGCTATCAAAGCTTCAGGAACAAATAAATAAGCAGCTTATCTCTCAAGGTCTTTCCCCCTGATTTTATTATAAGTGACAATAGAACCAAAGTTGTAAAGCAGTATAAGATCTTCAGCCCAAATATGTGCTCTGTATTTTTTCACATTGTCTGATTCTGCTGTTGGATGATTTTCCTCAACAAATTGTAATATTAGGGTTGGTTTTTTTTAGATCTATCAGAGCTTTGAAATTAATTCTCGCTTTTGTTCTACAAAAGCCATGCAATATTTTTCACACATCTGTTTCAAGAGAAATGAACCTCCATTGGCACACACAGGTTTTGAAAAAGATATGTCAGTTTTATGGATCTCTCCATCTTTGTGCTGTAGTCTTTGCAGAGCTATCTGTGTCTACACAGAGAAAATTCAGGGAAGCTCCATTGTATTTTAACCTCTGAAGCAGATACCCTGAATGAGTGAAAACCAAGTAATTTCATTCGTCCCTTGAGAAACATAATGAAAACCTTAAGGCAAGGATTTGCCCACAGTCTGAGGTAGGTGTGTAAAATTTCACACAGCAAAGATGACAACAAAATAAGATTTCTTAACTACTTTTCTACTGTCATTATTCATCAACTGTGAAACAATAACAATCATGTTCTTGCTCTAATTCTCCCACTCTGGTAAAATCCATCTGTAAAACTGATGGGGATGACTGAGCAGAAACAACAGGCAGCCAGGCCTTTTCAGCGGGAGGGAATCATTATAAATATGAATCACATGAAGTAATATAAGCAAAAAGGCTACCTTGCCGTGGGTTTTAATTTGGCCTCCACTACCTAGTATTGGAGTCCTCTCTTTCAGCAGCCAGCCCTTCAAGAAATCTTTCTCTTTGTGAGTGGTGGAGTAGGTTGTGCCTTTGCCTCCTGCAATGCAATGCTGGACACTTCTAATGTAAAGTCAGCAAAGGCAAACGCCTGAAATGGATTATCTTGGAAAAATTGATTGCAAAATTAATTTTTGTCTGTTTAATTAATTCGTATTCTGTCTCCAAATGTGAGCGAGGAAATTGGTGGGTTGTATTTAGGCTGTTCGTGATACGGTTTGGCCATAAGGAGGCACGAGCCAGTACGCCTTTTTAT
>NW_009718610.1:174395-221895 GCF_000703405.1 Apaloderma vittatum
TCCTGCTGACCTACGTCATCTTTTACCCTTCTGTAACACAAGTGCATTTTGTAGCTTTACTCGGTGGCAGAAGCTGCTCCTGCTCCAGCAGCATCCATTGGGCAGCTCTAGTGGGAGGTCTCGCAGGAGACCCTGCTGTCAGGCTGTTCCCTACTTCTTAGCTCAGCACATAATCAAATGGTGCGTAGCCACACACTGACTGTGTGTCACATATTTCCTCCTGCCATGTCATTACTCATTAGTGTCTGGAATTGCTGCTGCTGGCTTCTGCAAATGAACGCAAGCGCCCTAGGTGAGTTAAAATAAATAAAGCCTCTTGCTGGCCCCTAATGGACTATTGTCTGCAACCTGAGGAGGGAAGGAATCCGTCATTACCTCTGGCAGATAGGAGGGGCTACAGTTACTCACCTGAAGTAGGCCACTCATCGTCCTGTTCCTGGGCTGAGGCAAATCTTACATATGTTCACCAGATGGTGGATTCCCATAGCTGTTATTTTACACACTACAAGAACATAAGGAGAATGAAGAACTTCTAAGCCTGCAGACAGTCCTCTGCATCAGATCCACTCGCATGTGAATTGAAATACATTAGCACAGTGATACCTGTGCTAATGTATTTCATATACAGTAGCCCAATAACAACAATGTATTATTAGTCGTATTGCCAAACGTTGTATTTATTCTGTCTGAGCCTCTCAGAGAAGCAATTGGTTGAAAAGTTTTTGCTGGAAGGGTATCAAAGTGCTCTGGTTTTCCAGAGACTGGGAGATTTGTGGACTTGTTAGACACTTAGATTGTTCTGGCACCGCTGGTATGTCTGCTGGAGACAGGAGATTGGGCTAGGTGATTAGCTGGAGGTCCTTCCCTGTGACTGTCGGAATTTCAACTTGCAGCTGTTTAAGCTGAGAATATTTCTCCTACACAGCCTGTGAGTGTTGTCTTGTGTGAAGCTGTGGGTTCTGCTTCATACATTCAGAAGTCCTCACATGGACTGTCAAAACTAAGTTCTTCTGTCATGACAAAGCTAAGGGAGAAAATTATCTGCAAACTTACAGCATTATCTGAAAAAATCCAGTCTATAGAGAAAAAAAAACAAAGTTAGCTTGTGGATACCAGGCATTTTGCTTCTGTCCCTTGAATGCTGTACCCTACACTGGTGGTAGCATCATTGTAATTTTTGTTTTCTTTGGGAAGCCTGTTGGCCAACTTCATGATTCTTAGTGATGAAAAAATTCCCCCATGTTAACACTTTACTGTTTGAAAGTGTAGCCAAAATGTTGAAAGATTTGATGTTATGAAGAATGCCAGTAAGTTGTTTAAAATCTTAGGGAATTTCTCAATGAGCTAACTAAAATTTCTTATTGAAAGATTAAAAATACAGACTGATATAATTGTTCAGGTTTGGTTTTTTCCGTGGCTATATCTCAACCATTGGAGCTTTTAGCATTTCCAGTTGCAGATCTTTTGCTTTTGGAAATTCTTGGAGTACAATTTTAAAGCTGACTGATATTTTCTTTTGCTGTGCCAACTGTTGAAAAGCAGTCTGGTCTCGTAAACATGCCAGTACAAATGAAAGAGTGCTATAGTGTTAGTCTCATGGGATCTCACAGTAAAAGGGATGGAAAACTCATCCCTGAGATTCAGGAATCAGAAAATATGCAACCACATGGAATTTTGTATCTCTGACAACTTGCAGTGGTTTTACTATATCCTTAACTTTTAATGCAGAGATATTAAACTCACCTTGTACAGGTGTGGCAATACCTCACTTTCCTGGAAGGTAATAAATATTGTGTTAATCAGCGGTCAGTCTCTCTCTGATATGGCAGAGCCACACTGTTATGACAAATGGCTTTAAACAAGTTCAGCACTATAATTACGGAAAAGGTTACATTGTTCCACAATTATCCTTTTAATCAATCTTGCAGGATAATCATCCTGCCGAAAAATCTGTTTCTCAATACCAATTTCATTATCTAGGTGATTCTCATCACTAATCATTAGAGTGTGATTCACTATGTTCTTAACAACTTCTGTTTTAACTTTAAATGGGTGATTAGACTCAATATACAGGATATTACCTGCACTATCGTCTTTATAATACATTCTCCTTCTCAACTGTCAGGCCATCTCTCCACTAATAAATGTAAAAAAGCATTTCTTATTAACATCCTTTTCCATAGTAAATCATATTCAAATGAACATTACTAATGAAAGAGAAGGAGGGAGAATAGTTCTTTCCCTGATGCTCCATCTTTCCAAACATTGCATGGTAAGGCACAGGGCAAAACTGGGAACCTCCAGGCTGTCCTGGAAGGTCAACGTATCTGAAATAAGAAGTATGAAGGCAGTAGTTACTCTTGACTTTTGAACTTGAATAGGTTTCTCGGACATTCCACCCTAGAAAGAAGGAGGATTTTGTATAGAAATAGGACTGTTTTCTTCTGTTGTAGAGGTTGGCAAAACAGTGAGAGTTGTCGTTAAGTCCTGGTTTGGGACTTGGGTCTTCTGAGTGTGTTCCTTACACCAATCATTCAGTCTCTGGCCTAAGCTTGGACATCTGTAAAAATCTTCAGTATTTGTCTACCTCTTGGCTTATGAGAGCTCCAACATCTGTATTAAATGAGAGTAAGGAAGTTATATTAGTTACTTAATTAGTTTTATGAACACCTTGTACATTTCTTTATTTAATTCTGAGGTCTCTACACCATGCCAAAGAAATACTTCATAGGCTATGCTTTTGCATCTCTTTCCCGTGGATCCCACCTAGTGATGTAAAAAGGGATTGCAACTTTCAATTTAATTAAAAAGAAGTCTTAATTACTTGAGAAGATAGGGGTTTTTCCAGTTCAAAAGACAGCACATTTAAAGTAATATATGAACATCAGTAAAAAGTTTATGTGGAATGTTTTTTGTTATGTTGCTTTTCAAGAGCTTCAAGTGCTTGCCTGTGAAAAGTAAGTTGAATAAGTGTTTAATTATATTGCTTAATTGTGATGTTCTGATTTCTTGGTAAACTCCCCAGTTCTGATGGCTTTATGCAGACAGAAACTCAGTCCTATCCCCAGCGTAACTCTGGCCGTGACAAGGTCCCTGTTGTGAGGGTAAACTGACTTTGGAAAGGATTGCTTCTTGACACTTTGCCTGCCGCTTTTGGGTGTAGATTTATGTACTATACATTTTCATTGAGCATTTAACCCTGAATCTTTATATGAGCCTGCCATAAAGCACATGCCTATCATCCAGGAAATGCTTGGAAACGCTTTTCCTAGACAGAAGTTATTTTAACGTGAAGAAGAATTCATTGTACCAGATTTCTAATATCCTGGAAAATAATTTCTGCCAGCTGTAAAAAGAGGTGTAATGAAATCTATAGTTATTAAGTATTAATTTTCTTTTTCACTAGAGATAATTAATTAGCATGTTTGGATGGACTTTCTTCTGTGGTGTTTAGGTTGTTTTGTTGTTTTTTTTGGTTAGTTGGTTCTGGGTTTCTTTCCTTTTTTGCTACCATCGTGACAGCCTACAAAATGGAAATTCAAAAAATAATCCTATCAGAGTTGGCGTATAGTCAAATAAGTCTTACAGGTGCTGATGGGCAGAAATTCTGCTAATGTATTTACTACCTGTGAGAATAAACAATGAGTGTATGTTTTCATTTAAAGCTGGACTCTCCCCAGTTGCTACTGAAACAGACAAAGGTTTGTGGAGAGAGAAAAAACCGCTCTGCCACAATGACTTATACAAGCTTAAGCAGCAGACTTCCTAAACCAAGACTTATCACTTCAGGGTTATTTCCATGTGACCTGTGGAGGATGCCCATGAATAGCAGGAGAAGACATGCAGTTTTCTCTGCTGTAGGGCTGAGCCTCTCTGTGCAAGACTAGAAGGCAGTTCTGGGTGTTGTGAAGTAATCATTAAGTTACACGCTTGTCATTTCTTGTACATTCACTCAGAACTAATGCACATCACTTTTTCCAATTATAATCATTCCACCGTTTAACAAGCACAAAAGGCCTTAGATTCCAATTTGCCACTGATGCTTCACTCTCACTTGCTTATTTCTTGGCATTTAGGTCAGGCTAGGTTGTGCACAGCTCCAATAATGGGGTATATTCACCCTTCATACAGCAAACGTACAAATGATGAAGGCTAGAACAGCTGGTCTCACAATGTGAGAGTAGATAATTTCCACTGGTATGGTAATTTCTCTAGTCATAGTTTTCATTTCAGTTATTGTAAATACGTTTTATTTTTTTGGTTTGCTTATTGCCAAAGCCAAACAGAAAACACATGATGATATAGCAAATACAGTCCTCGCCACACTTCCTTGCTGGCTAAATCAAAGTTTCTCTAGTAAGCATGTCACATTTCATTTAGCTTTTCAAGCCTTTCCACAGCTAAAAGCAAACAACTCCCCCTCCCCACCCCAAACAAAATAAGAAACTGGAAAAAAACCCACAAAACCAAATCACAGCTGCTGAAATCCGTAGTCTTTAATCTTAGTTAGCCTCTCACTAATGACAAGTAACTGGAATGTGGAATCAACCAGACAATGTGTTAATAAACAAGCTTTGGCTACACAGTAGCCAAGAATTAAAAGAGTCTAGCAGAGCACGTAAAATGTTTTTTCTCTTCTTTCTCCTAAACGTTGCCTACTACTGCTGGAAGCGCTTTACGAATTTGAGCTCGGATCTGCTTATTTCTAAGAGTGATCCGTAGGAACTGAAAGCGGAGATATCTGCTCTCCTTTCCCCCAGCACAGTGTGCCCTTGCCTTCCCTGGCTGCGGGTGTCAGAGGAGTCCAGTGCCGGCAGCAGATTTGCTGTTGTGTGTCTTGGCCCTGTGATGAACCAGGGCTTGAAGCTGCTGGTTTGGAGGAGTTGACGCTGTCTGCTTGCCCATTCACAAATTTTAGGGAGAGACAAGCAGTGCAAACTCCTTCAAGACCCTTGACGTTACGTTGCCACTAACAGAGCCCCCTGTCCAATGCCAGACTGAGGTTTGTCCTGTATTGGAAAGATCAATCTCATTTATTTCTGATTCACACATGGGTGATGAATGAAAGTACAGGACATTAAGTGAGTGACACAGTGCCAGAATGGAACCAAGGGGTACTTGCAGCAGCAAAGTACAGTGACTCTCGCTGCTCTAGAATGTCAGAGCACGGATGAGTTTCTGTGACGTCTCAAGTTTTCATAGAGTTGGAATAAGCTGGTTCAGCCTTTGCCCGTGGCGTTAGTGGTCATATCAGAACGGCTGCAGTTGTTCAGCGCAATTAGGATCCCACTCCACTGTATTGTCCTGGGTACAATCTGCCCTCAAATCTGGCTCTGCTGTCAGCAGGGTACAAAGCAATTGTGCAGAATACAGAGTTCTTAAAAATTACATTTTTCAATTACATTTGGGTGATGGAATAGCATTTCTAGCCCACCTAGAAGCTGTGTGTTGTTCCTGTGCAATGGTGACAAGTGGTTTCAGAAAGGACACCAGCTACTGGTTTAGGGCTATTTTTACAACAGAAGCAAATTTCATAATATTTTCTTGCTTTTTTTCTTTTCCTTCCCCCCCCCCAATTAAACCCATCATTATCATTTTAAATATTTTTTTTAAAAAGTACCTTTTTTATAGCTCCAGTTAGGTGCTACTGCACTGATTTTTCTAAATAAAAACATGAAGTTTCTGTGATTAGTACTCTGGAACAAATAATTAAGGGAAGGAGGACATGCTGCTTGAAAACGGTGACTCAGATGCACAAGACATCCTCCTCTGAAATTCCTTCTTTCAAGGCTCTATTCTCCTGATGTCTTAGTGAAATCTCTTAAATGAAACTGTTTTGCTACTAAGGAAGACATTTAATGACTAAATATACTTTAAAATGTATATCTTTCAGCTTCATTAGTATTTTTCATATTTATTTACATTCCCTTTCACAATATCCTTCCACAATTTGTTTTCTCAGAGCTGGGAGGCTCTGAAAAAAATATTTGGATAAGCTATACAGTGCACAAACTTTTCTCTTGAACTTAATTTTAAGACATAATTGAGTTGTTATCCACATAGTATTTTCCTCCCTGATTGCAAGAAATGCCAGTCTGTGTCTGTAGATAATAAATGATGGAGATGCAAACCCTGTAATGGAATTTCACACGTACCTCTCACAGCCTGAAAGATGAGAATCCTCTAGATAATACATGATTGCTTCACATGCAGTGCTGCACGCTCCCCTAAGCTTTGCCTACTACCAAGTACGAGGCCACACAAATGTGATTTTTTTTTTTCTATCTGAATTGCCAATAAAATTGGTTAGAATTCAACTGACAATTCATGCTAAGACAATTTAAGGAAATACAGTAAAAAGAGCGAGGTTTGGGTTTTTTCCCTTTCTTTTCCCCTGCTCTCCTGCTATAAGAGCGTTGACTGATAGAATCACTGTATTTACTGTTACGTTTGAAAGATATTCAGGTACCTAACTCCCAGGGAATTAAACTTATTAAATTTTATTCAATGTTGATCTTTATTAACATGCAAACTAATAAATATGGACACAGTAATGTTTCTTTTTGCACCCTGTAAAAATATTATATTCTATTACAATATTTGGGATTTGTAATGAGGTTTTTCTCTTTGAAGAGAATTCCTACGGTGTGAATGTTCTTTCACATAGGAATATCCTCGTGTATTATTTTCTGATAAACAAATAGAAATGTCTTATTTATCTTCTAATACTTCTAGTTGTCCTTTACTTTTAATTCTTTTTATTGACACCTAATCTGAAATAGCTAATTTTTGTGCACAATCCTCTTCCATAATATCTTTTATGGTAACCTTTGCACTTTTTTTAAATGTAAATTTCTTAAGCTTTGGTAGTGTGTATACTGCAGAAGAGTTCACTACCTGTTTTATTGTTAATATTTAGATTTTCATACTTTGAATTTTCATTCACATTTAAAAAGACTTCCTGCATTTTGTTTATAAGAGAATAGATAAAATCTCAATTATTCTAATTATTTTATAGTATAGACTAAATAGCCATGTAATAATTAACTCCCTTTCTATTTACATGGTGCTGGTTTTGTTGTTCCTGTAAGGAGGTTGCCTAGGGGCCAGGCCAGGATATATAATAAGCTTTCTGAGACAAACAGATCACATTCACTAAAATCAGTAGGAAGAATTTAATTTTTTCCAGTGAAAATTAGGTTTAGTTCAAGAACAAGAATTTGACCCTTGTGTAAATTCTATATATGTTGTCCACATAGTGATATATTACGGTTTATATTTACATAAAAAGTTCTATGTGTATAATCTGGTAAGGAGATGATAACCTTCTATTATTAAGATAGGATATTTTATTTTGGTAAAGGGTCAGATCTTTGGGTTTAGGTGTTGTAACAATATATTCGTGCAACACTGTTCTGCTGGATACTGATTCACTTAGTGACTCTCAAGAAAATTGTTGCGTACTTTCTCACCAATACAACTTTTCACATAGGCTTTTCTTTGGATATTTCCGATCGTGTATTGGCTTGGTCTGATGGAACTATTTTAGTGAGTGAGTCAACTGTGAACAGCACAGAATACTTCCATCTAAGATCACAGGTGTATTTAGTCTCTAACATCTCACAGCAGTTAGTGATGAACAAACTGATTCAGATAAAAATCTCTGTCACTAATACTTGTAGAGGCTTAAACAAGACCATGAATTTTGAAAAGTCTGACAAGTCTTTAAAATGTTTGTATATCTCCAGCAGGGAGTCAGGAATCAAAATTCTGAAATGTAATAATTAAGATAAAGTAATACCATATCTTTGCCAAAACCACCTATGCAAGGGGAATTGTTTTCCTGTAAAATGGCTTAATTAGAGTACTAATCCTTCAGATACACAGAGGAGGGACGTTTTTTCATGTGCTGATTAATCCCATTGGATCCAGGTAGACCACTCATTTGCTGTTCCTGAAGAGAGAATCTGGAAGTTTCTTAGGTTTTCTTGTCCCTTTGATGCATTATCGAAAGAATACTTGCACAGTTTTGATGTAGTTGTTATTGGGTGGGGTTTTTTTCCAGGCAATTTCACCATGCAGCAAGAGAGTTATCGATCTCAAGAAATAGAAGAAGTTTTGTTGATTTACCATATCCTTTATCTTTCCTGTGCACATGCGCACACCAGCTTGTACTTTTGCTCATGTTCTTAAGCAGCTTCTTCACCACGGAAAAGTAAAATGCCGTGCAGTTTTAGGTCTTCATTTAAAAACTGACTGGTTCAGATGTGGTGTTGGTGGCCTCCTTACTGATTGATTTTAATAATTGACAAAACTTTACCTAACATTTAGATTACATAAAATGCTATTCTAGACTGTGGAATATTCTTTCTTACTTTAAATCCTGTTGATTGTTCCTGTCAGTCAGCAGTCATTTCTCCCAGTAGTGCAGGGCAGAGTTGTTCAGTTTCTTTAGTGTTCTGATATCCTGGCTGGGGAAACTTCAGAAAATCATGTAGCGCTGGCCAGTATGCTTTCGCCTTTTACTGTGTTTCTTCCCGTCTTTGTTTTGGGTGACGTGGAAGAAGAACTTAATGCTTTCTTGGGGAGTGTTAGGGAGGCAGGGAGGCATGAAAACTCCTGCAAACACTGCTGAAGTGGCTGTTGTCTTTGGGAGCGAGAGAGGACCTGTCCCAAAGCAAAGACAGGGAAGCAGGACCGGTGAGAGGTTCATTTACTTCTGACACTCTCTGGCATTGAGTCTTTAAGCAGCCAGTCAACTGGTTTATCCACTGAACCTTCAAATCTGAAAGCTCTGTTTATCATTTATTGAGATGCCGTTTTCTTGGATGAATGCCTATAGCCATATGGCATTGAATTAACACAGATTTTCACTGAATTAACACAGATTTTCAAATTTCATATGTTCTGATACCAGCACTGTTAGTAAAGTGGAAAGTTTAACATACAGCCTTCTTAAGGGATTTATAAATTTCAATGAAGAATGCTGAGCCTTAAACAAAACAAGCAACTATTATTTTGTTTGATCACTGTAGTTTCCCTAACTTGTCTGATATCACATAATAGAAAGAAACTATCTCTGTGTTGCTGTGCTTCTTATTTAGGTTGGGCTGCAGGAGGCTCAGGAGGTCATCTAGTCCATCCTCTGCTCAAAGCAGGAGAAACACTGGCTGTGAGGCTTTGGGCAGTGAGGCCCTGAAACTCCCCAGGGACACAGATTCCACAACTTCTCTGGAAAATCCCTGATCATCCTTTTAGTGATTTTTCTTTTCATTATATCGCATCTCCAAATCCGATCTAACTCTTGATGCTCATTCTCCTGCCTCACCCTCAGTGAGGAGGCTGGCTCTGGAATCAGGTGACCTCCCCTTCGGCACAGGAGGCTGCTGTGAGGTCCCCCTGAAGGGACCTCCTCTCCAGGCTGAGCAAACCCTGGCCCCACAGCCTCCACTCACTGACCACGTGTTTTGAGTCCCTACCGGTGTGGGGAGCCTCTGCTGGGCTTCCTCCAATTCAGCAACACCTTTTGGTACCGGGGAGCTAAAGCTGCATGGGCTGTTCCGGCGCGTCCTAACGAGAACCTAGGAAAGGGGAGGAATTGCTGTCCTTGCCTTAGTAGATGAGGTGCTCAGGGTAACAGCCCAGTGTGCCGCTTCCTTAGCGTGTTTTGAGTCCCTACCGGTGTGGGGAGCCTCTGCTGGGCTTCCTCCAATTCAGCAACACCTTTTGGTACCGGGGAGCTAAAGCTGCATGGGCTGTTCCGGCGCGTCCTAACGAGAACCTAGGAAAGGGGAGGAATTGCTGTCCTTGCCTTAGTAGATGAGGTGCTCAGGGTAACAGCCCAGTGTGCCGCTTCCTTAGGAAAACGAAAGACATAATTTCAGGTCTTTGAAACTGCTGCTTATCTAAGACTGGCGTTTCAGAACCCTGAGTTAGTCTTGTGATTTATTTGAATAAGTTAACTGGACATTTCAAAGAATCTTTCGATGCTAGAGAAAATTTTTCTGTATCCTTCAGCGGTTTTAAATCTCATCCTTAATCTATATTTGGTAGGAAATTTTGTTTATATTAATTGATCCCTGATTTGTGTGGACTCGCAGATACATCTCATTGCTTAAAAAAAGAGCTATACTTTTCCTATATGTACGATGTTAGGTCAAGCTACGCTGGCTGTATCATGCAAACAAATATGGTCGTTTACATCTTTTGGTGAGATACGTGTTTGCTCTGCATTGTGCTATCAGTTTAAAGGTATCACTTTCCTTGAGCAGCGAGCAGCTCTCTATAGGTAACTCACATTTTCTCCCTACCTCTATGACAAGAATCCAGCAGCAAATCTCTGGTCACTGGCACATGATCTTGTGTTTCTTAACAAATTGTGTCTCTGTCCTGCACTATGCCTTTACAGTTTTAAATAAGATCCTGACATCTGTGTCATTGTGCTGCGCTGTATCTTCGTAAGAAATTCTTTTTTCTTAATTTAAAGGCACTATTTTTCATCAAATGACAAGCATATATTATGGCTCTCCATTTTAACCAAGGTACTAAAGGCTATTTCAATTTGACTACAGCAGTTTTCTGCCAAATGGCTACTCTAAGTTATATTGTGCACATTACCCACCAGAAAGCACAGAGCTGATGAGGGTGCACTGTCAACTACACCACACATCGATATGGAGGTTATTTGATTTGAAATTGGATTCTAGCCTTCCTTGATCTCTTGTATAAATGGAGATGCATGTGTTGAGGAAATTCTCGTGAAGTTTATGAAGAATGTGGTGCACTTTTTTCTTTTCTTGGTTTTTTTTTTTTTTTTTTTTTTTTAACTTGGAGTTTGGCTTTTACTTTGTTAAGACTTCAGTTCCAGGTCTGATAAATATTCAGAGATGAAGTAGAAGATTTTTTTTTTAAATGGAAAGAAAGCTTGCAAAAAATATTCATTGCATGGATTTCTGCTCTGATATTAGTCAGATGTAGGTTGCACATTTTTGTAGCAGAGTGCCTTTTTGACCCTTCTTTAAACATTTAAGACTTAGTTCAGTAGTTCATCCAATTGATGAGACATGTTTCTTAAGTACAGTGCCTTCAAAAGTACTCTAAATATATAATATTCTCTGAGAGACATGTCAGTCATTGTCAAGATGAAAATAGCTTAAACGCTAAGTTCCTTGTAAACTGTGTCCTTGTCTTAGGGGCCTATTCATAAAGCAGTGGTTTACAGTATGTGTGACACTTAAAAATACTTGAAAAATAAATGGAGGTGCACGATTTCATTACAGGGCAGATGGAATTGTAGAGTCTGAAGGGGGGGAAGAACTTGCTGTGCAACTTGCATGCATATCGCCAGCATGTGCGTGGCCCTAAGGGCAGCACACAGAACTTCACAGAAAACATATTAAATGGGCATGGGGGAAGCATCTTTTGACCTACATAAAAGAGCCTTTGTGTAGATCTCATGAGCAAAAGTTCATATTTTCAAACAGATAAAGATGTGCAGCTTCTTTGGAATCAAAGGTAGATTGGCAACACTTTTCAGGAAATGGCAAAATCATTATAAATGTGTTTGGTATTCACTGCAAAACATTCCTCATTGTGAAAGGTTTTGGCATCAGGGAGGTTGTAATATGTGATCCCACATGAATCCCATCGTAATTTGCTATTAATTGATGTTCATCTGCTGTAAAGTGCTGCTACTAACTTAAAAGGAAGCAGAATGAAGAAGGAAAACACAATGCCCTGACAACCCCTTTGCAGCCTGGCCATGTGATGAATTCAGAAATATCTGTAAAGCGTTTAGCTCAAGTCTCTCTGAATCTGCCAAGGAATGGGGAGCACTATGCAGCAGGCATGGAGAGAGGGAGGTCTGGCAGAACTTGGCGTGTGGGGTCAAATTAGCTGTATCACTCAGAGCATTTCTGAAGTTCTGTTATGAGTTATTGCACCATCTCCATATTTTGACAGTGAGCTGAAATTGGGCTTTTGGAAAGCATCCTGTACAGAAAGAATTTTGTGAAACGTACCAAGTAATATGACTCGAATCTGAAATGCTTTTAATTAATTTTGAGGATTAGGAAGTTCTCACCAACAGAAAGCACCTGTTGGGCTTGTTAAGAGCAACAGAAACGCTTTGATATTGTTAAACAGAATATTTTACTGTGTAGCGCGACATGTACTGTAAAATTTTTTGCTAAAAAATCAGAGGCAGTAGAACATGAGTAACAATTTTTACACACAAACACTTCCTGTATGTCTACGATTCAAGAAATCTCAGTCTCTACCATGCTGCTGTATTAAAATGAATTCATTAGATATGTTAGAAATAGCAGGAATTACACTTCAGTTTTATCTAAATTGTTTCCCTGCTGTGCATTGTTTTGCTGTGCTGGCCAAATTTTTGTATATACTACACAAAATTGAAACTTTCAGGTTAGCTTCCATGTTAAAAAGATGGAAACAATTCTTGAGTGGGGAAGCTTGTTAAAAGATTCCTCTCACAATGATATAAAATAATACAATAACCAATTGCTCACTCATGTATTTCACTTACTCTTCTAACTATTAAGAAATTTTCACTTCTGAGGGTTTTTTACCTGATTTGCACACACCTATTTGAAAATTTATGTACTTCACTCTAAGTAACCTGCCTTCTTCTATTATAATTTTATAGCAGTAGCACATATAGGCCATGGACACTTTGTGTTAAGCATTTTACAAACATATAACAAAGACAGTCACTGCACAGGAAAACCTACGGTGTAAGTCTAAGGTTTATACTTGTACACAAAGGATGGATAAAACGGGGATAATATAAGGGAACAATGAGACAGTACTTGCCATTATGAGAAACAGTGGTCAAGGCAACACAGCTGCTTAGCGTCAGGCACTATGGCAGGAGAGAGCGATAGGATGGGAAACTGGAGGAGGTCTCACATCTTTGGGAAAATCCCAAGCAGCATCCACACACCCTGCTCCCCCGCCCTTTCTTGCTGTAGGTTATTTTTAGACTGTTTTAATATCCATCTACAGTGCAACTTAAACCAAGAACTGAGCCCTGGTTAAACAGCCAGCCCCCAGCATAGTTATAATTCGATCCAGTGCATCGTGGAGGCTGGGTTTTCACCCTGGCTGCAGTGCAGGGCTTGAAAGCAGCCCCCAAGAAGAAGAAGGCACCTCATTTTTTCTGTTGTGTGCCATCTCCCAGCCTCTTTCCAGGTGACCGGGCCTAACTATTCCTGCCTTCTGATTTTGATATTTACATCTCTTGATACTGCCGAGGTGATGTTAACTGAAGAGTAGGTGGACAAGGATGAGAACAGGGGCACAGAGTTTGTTGTTCTCAGTCATATGTTGGCTTATGGGATAGCTAAGCAGCAAGCAGCATTGATAACATGTTTTATGTGCCAGTGTTGCTGAGCTGTTCAATGATGTATTAATGCAAGGCACATTCACAAATAGTGCAGCAGACACATGGTTGAGGCAGCAAAACCGTCCCCTGCTCAAGCTCTGGAGCATGCACGATCTGGGAGACAGCCAGCTCTGTAATGGAAGCTATGACCAATATCTGCCTTGTCGCAATCTTACCTTTTTCATTATAGTGTCATGTGTTATATGGCAGTGGGCTATTCAGCACAGGAGAGCAAAACCATCCCCTGCTCAAGCTCTGGATGCAGTTCCAGAGCACGCACGATCTGGGAGACAGCCAGCTCTGTAATGGAAGCTATGACCAATATCTCCCTTGTCGCAATCTTACCTTTTTCATTATAGTGTCATGTGTTATATGGCAGTGGGCTATTCAGCACAGGAGATGAGACTTCAATGAGCTATAACGCACACAAAAAAGTGTGACAAATTGCAATGACAAGGTTGCATTTGTACTACGAGGTACAGTCAGTTGTGATATGAACTAGTGGAATGAAATAATCTCTTCGTGGACAATGCTGGCTGTGGTATGTTGTGTGCTGCCAAGAGTTAGTGATACAAATAGAGCTCACCATCAGACAGTAATTTCGCTAAGAATCAGAACAATTCCTATGCGTTCTCTAATGAGTGCATATGCCATAATAAGATAATAGTTAGTGATGATGCTGATGCATCAAGAGTCTGTACATTCAGCTTCATTGCATTTTGGATCCGAAAAGATTTGAAATCTATTCTCATGTTCAATATGTAGTACCAAAAGGCTGCCAAAGAACCTCAGTGCCACAAAACAGACACGTTGTCTGGTTTGTACTATGCGAATATGGATTACTATCTGGCTGTTGCTGCTTAGGCTATAACCTGCTCAAACAATTTATTTTTGTAGTGTCCCAGAGCTTGCTGTAAAGATGTAAGCTCCCGTTTCGCTTTGCATCTGGATATTTGCAAAACTAAAAGAGGTTCATGTCAGAATTGAACTCTACCATGTGAGTAGTGTCTATCTAAACATGGTAAGCACTTCTGAAGATTAACGGATTTTTAGTTTACATGTTTTTGTCTTACTACCAAGATTTTAAGGAGCTTCACAATTGCTTAACAGTGTGGTACTGGAAAATCTTGAAAATCCTCTGTTAATTTCTCTCTTTTAATTTTCTTTTCTCATTTCTCTTTCTCACCTTTTCCCTTCCCTTTTTTCTGTTTATGGGAAGGACCTTTGTCGGAGGAGTTAAAAATGTCACACTTACATAAAAAATATGTTGATGGAAAGAATAATTTTTCTAAATTCTTTTGCTATTAAAAATGCCTGTTTTCACGTTGACTGCTATTTAAAGCTATGTACAGGCCTGAAAACAAAAAAACCCAGCCCTTACAAAGAAAGCAGTCTCTTTTACTTAAATGAGTTCAAAACTTGTCTTAAATTCAGTGGAGAAATATCCAAAAGGTACTTTACTTATTTTTGTGAAGATTTTTTTCTCCTTTACCGTCCTCCTTTGTTGATGAAACAATTAATCTTTACGGTGAATATGCTTTTCATTCGCTTAGGAAGCTGAAGGAAACTGAAGTGATGTGTTACTGGTAGTTTTCCAGATTAAGTAGCTCAGATTCATGAAAGTTATCTTCATGCAACTCAGCGAATGTCCTTTGATTTACTAGAAAGATGCATGCAGCCGAGAACAGAATTTGGTTTTTTTTTTCTGTTAAAAAATCTTCCTATTTCATCTTGTAATATCAAAATTTTATTTTTTCTAACTTACTCAAAAATAAAATGTATCTAACTCTATTCATTCTTTTATACTGACATATAATAATGGAGAAAAGGTCCAGACATGCTCCAGATTAAAGTTTAAATTAGGTAAACTAAAGAGAAAGGAAATGTTGTCAATAGAACATTGATCTAAATCATTCTTCTGAAAATTAAAATATCACCATAACATTTACAAGAAAAAATCGAGAAGGCCTTAAAGATAATATGATCCCACTCTCCTCCATTCCTCCAGAATTTGCTTGATTCTTCTTTCCCTGTGAAGAGTCTTTAGGTTTTTCTCTCCTTTTTTTTTTTTTTTTTGTTTTTAAACACCACTGTAATATTTTGAAAGTGGTTTTAAAGAAGACATTTCTTTGGTGCAAATGCAATTTTTAACAACAACTGCTAAACTCTTTGTAGCAAGATCTCCACTGGCGTAGAACTAAAATCTGGAAGTAATCAGCAACCGCTGAACATCAGAAATTCTTCAAAAAACATTTAAACACAGCTGGAGTCTGCTAGTAGTTGGGATAGGATTCAGGTACCTAATCCCTTGAGGTTAGTTGCCATCTCCCATCTTCCTTGTCTTGTATGTGGAACTAAAAAGCCCCAGGGTGTTGATGGTTGTAAAGAAACTGCGGCATCTGACACCTGCTGGGAGCAATAAATAAAGAACTCTGCCTGCCATTGTCAGCTTGTGCCTTCCTTCTCCCTGCTACACTGCTTTTATTTTGTACTGGGTTTAGGAAGAAGAGATGAGCACTACCTGTTTAGCCATGTAAACAAACCTGATAAGGAACAGAAATCACTGCTGAAAAGCCAGCCGGTTTTGACATGCATGCTTGACCTGTAATACAAGCAAGTCTGCTTAAGAAGTAAACAAAATTGTAACTTCACTTCAAAGAAATATTGTTGTAATTACATTAGAGATTACATGGCTCCAAGACTGTCGCTGGCTCCTGCTTAGTTCACTTCACAGCATTTCGTTTTTTCTAAATTATTTCTGATATCCATGTTATATCCAGTTAGTCTGGATAACCTCTCTGGTTTGGATTATCTCAACGGCTCGTACAGTTCATAAGTAACAAATTAAGGACATCTATCACTTTACTTCGAAACCAACTTATGCTTTTGCTATATACAGAAACAAACTAAATGCATCCCTTTCAACACCACTGCTAAAAACGTTTTCTCTCTCACCTCCCACACAAGTGACCAGTGCTACGTGTCCGTGCAAACTGAGAGTGGGAACTCTCAGCACATGTGCTGGGCTCGGTTCCCCTGGACCCAGCCTGCAAGGACGTGCAAGTGCTACGGACTGGCCTGGGCTGCCGAAGGGAAGGAGGGAACTGATTTGTCAGTGGTCTCCTGTAAGTCCACGTTAACCCTCTTACCTGTTTCTGTTCTAGAGAGAGTCTGAAGAAGAAAAGCAGTGGTGAAAGGGCAAGTTACCTTGGGGATCAAATTTTAATATTAGAATACAGTGCAGACTTTCATTAAAAAATATTGCAGTCAATTAGATACAGCAAAGCAAGCTGCTTCAGTTCTTTACTCTGGCCTCTTCTGGTCTCTGTAATAATTTTATTTATATGTTTAGGACACATGCAATTAAATTGATTATTTTTCTTACAAATCTTAAAAGATTTAAAAACCTCATACTCAATGTAGTTGACATTTTGCCAGTTAAACTGCAAATCAAGGTTTAAACGAAACTTTTTCTGTTCTTCCTTTGTGATGATCCTCCACACAAAAGTAAATTTTACTCACTAGAGAATCACACTGAAGAGTAACATTTTGAGGAAGCTTTTCATTTTTTTCTTTTTTTTTCTTTTTGAGTGACTCATACATCTGGTTTGTAGCTGTATGTTGTATTTAAGTATTACAAGTATATATAACTTCTAGAACAGAGACTAAAATCTCATTGGTGTTATAGGCAAGCATTGTAATAGAGTCAAGAAAGTGGAAAACTGCAAGAAAAGAATTAGTCGTCAATGAAATTAACTTTATTCACACTCCTAGCACTTTGTAGGGGCATAAGACTCTGGAAGAATTGATTAACTTACTGTAGAAAATCAGAGTGGCTTTTGAGGTGGAGTGGTATTTTTAAGTCCCTCATTTTCCACAAAATAGAAAATTCACTGCAAAATTTTAGCTTCAAAGTTGGGGCCTCTTTCACCCTGTGTCTGAGTTAATCAGATTGCCAGTAAGCATAAAACAGTGAAACAAATTGTTTACATTAACTTGGATAAAAAGCACAAAAAATTTTGATGATCATTGCCTTAAATTTGTGTTGGCTTTAATATTCGTTGACAAGAAAAGCAAAAGTCTACAATTTTCCGTGGATTGCAGTGCAATTTCACTGTAGTACCTCTGAAGTATAATGTGTGTGAACAAATGAGAGAATTAAACCTTTTCCACTACTTTCCAATATAAGCAGTATCATAGGCCATTATGTCAGAAATAATTTTAAATCACTTAAACATTTAAAATAGTGCTCAGAAATGATCCTAAAATGGAATTACATGGCTTTAAACATTTGATTATGATTATGTTTTATAATTTATATTTCGGTAGCTGAGACTATTTTCTGTTCCTTCCTACATGATATTTGCTTAAAGTAATTATACCAACTGAGAACAGTGGCAGATTGAAATTAAATGTTTGGATTAAATATTTTGTCAGCAAACATGCAGCAACTGCTTTACTACTGCTTCTCTTCTTCTCTGCATACTGATTACAAAAAGATTAGCTTTTATCTTGGCATGATTTTAAAATGCCTAGATAAATGCCATTTGATATTGCAGCTTAAAAATATGTAGAAATAATCTGGATCTAAATAATAAGGAACATGCAATATGAAAATGAAAAAAGATGCAATAAGTCTATCCCGTCAGTGCCACCCTGTCCTCAAATGGACTATTTTTATTGTATTTCCAATTAATCTAGTTGCAGTTAGGACCAAAATATGATTAACTGAAGGCTTCCACATTGCTTCTGATCGATACATGAACTTCTCATTGGGCCTTTCAGAGAACTAGAATTCAGGACACCTGCTGCTTTCTAATCCTGAAACATGGGAAAATGTTTTGGTTCTGTACTAATAATGAAAAAGTCTGTTATCACCTATCTAACAGGAATTCTCATTAACCTTAACAAGACTTTCATGTGTAGATAAGCAAATATAATATGACTTTTCAACAATGGCAGTTTCAGCGCAGAAACTTAGAAACAAAACTTCAAGCTGATACATCATGGATTTAGTCCTTATTTCAACTGTGTTTTACTTTGCCAAGCCATAGTCTTCGCTTCTGGAACTGAGACTCAGGCTATTTGCCTTCCTTCTCTGCCACCCCTGAAGCATCCGTACAAGGACGGAGCTCATCCTCGGGCTTCCTGCCCTAGAGCTCGAATGTCAAACTGCTGCTTTCTCCCTGCAGCTGGGCCCATTGCTCTTCCTCGGGAAGAAGCAGGTTTCCACACAGTCTTTGTCCCAGGGACCACCCGACTTGTTTGCGTGGTTATGTCAACCTAGGTGCTTCTGCTTCTTCCCTGTGGCAAGTCTTACCGAATTGGATGAGATCTAACTCAGCTGGATTCTACAGACGTTTCTCCCCAAACTGTTACATTTGAGAGACAAACTTTATTGTTTCTAAAAGAGTTTCCTATAAATGAGCTTCTCTTTAAAAATATTCACACTGGTAAAAAAAATCTGTCTCTCTTTTTTCTTTCTCCCTTGCTGTCTCCATAGACACAAGTAAGAAAATGTTTATATTGAATATAGTACTATCTATGGATATATATTATCTTACCCTTCCTTCTGTAAAATGCCCCCAGTTCTGGTTGTCTCATTGGTAAGCTCTTGTTCTTGCGTATTTCTGCCTAAGGAACAGACAGGGAAGTAGTAACAGTTTTGCCTCTTGAGGATGAAGGGAGGTGGATATAACGTTCTCTAGTCTTTCAAGAAAAGGCAGTTTTTACAAGGTAACAGAAGATGATTTCTCTCTGAGGGACCACATTACCCCAGAGACTCATCCCATTTCATCTCGCCGTATGTTGTGCCAACTTCTGGAGTATCTCAGCACAGAATTTTCTAGCCTTTTCTGTGATGCATTTAAGTTCAACATATTCCGTACTTAGAAAACGAGGATATTCTCATTTCAAGCCATTTGTTGATACTGTTTTACTACATAAGATGGTTACGGGGTCACTAGAACGCTTTGTGTGTAGATCTAAAGGTCTTTAGATATTGACTATACAGCATATTGTTGTTATAATCACTAAACAAGTTAGAAAGATGCCATGATATTGGAAAGGTTAATGGAGAAATCTTAGTAAACAGATGTGTTGTTAGGGCTTCTCTAGGGCAAGTTTAAGTAGTGAAGTTTGAGACGGCATTAACAGAGCTGTACCAGCATACACTGGCACAAGCTGTCTTTAAATATTCTGCTGGCAACAGTGTGAGTAATACAGTAGCAGAAATGCACCTGACCACATACAGCCATTTCTATTTTCAGTTTAATTGCCTGTTAAGGAGCACTAAGAAATTTCAAATAATTCTAGCGTGCTTCATCAGCCAGCTGTGAAATACACTATTGCAGCTACATAAAAATAAAGACTTAAAAATAATAAGTATGTGTGCAAGCAGCTTGTGCTTTCTCACCCAAGGATGTTAAAGGCACTTACGTGTCGCGGATGTTACAGCACATTTGGAAAAGCAGACCCAATTCATACTGGGCACATGGCCTGTGATTTCCTATTGAGCTATAAAGAGGAAAATAGCATAATCAAATGCAAAAACTTTTCAGAGCTGTCAGCTAGCACAAAGCTGCTTCTGGGAAAACAAACTGCACTATTTACAAATTGTGATATCATCAGGAGCTATTTATGTAGTGAAAATAATTTACACTCCAATTACGTATTTGTAGATAGTCCAGCCAGAAATGGCCACTTGTGTCATCCAGGCTGACCTCCAAACTAGAAATGAGGCTAAAGCTGGCTTTTTAATTATGAAATATACTTTCCTTGGTGAGGACCACTTTTTTTTATTATTCTTACTTTTTATTACAGCATTGAAAACATCTCTGTTTCCAGTAGCCAAGCACATTTCAAGAGAATCAAAAAAAGAGAGTTATTAATATGTAAGGGGTTTTTTTTGAAATTAATCATGGGCTCATAGGAGATGCTAGATCATCACCTCTGTTTCTTGCCACAAGGCTAATCTTTTTTTGAATTTTTTTCCAGTCAGATTTAATTTGTTGTAAGCCATTGGGTGTGTATTGCTTTACGTGGGAATTGATCTACACTCTATCATTCATTTGGAATCTTCTCCTTTTGGCTTCATTTAATTATTCATAATTATGTAGATTCATAAATTAAATTAAGAAGCTGGATTTATTTTCTCTGTCTATAACCTACTAGCTAGGTTTGATGGGTAGAGATTCCCTGTTTATGTAAGCCTTGGATGGGTAACTGCTGTAAGTTTTTAATTTGAATAAGCGTGACAAGACACACTGAATTTTGAGAAAAACTTTGCAAATAACCTTTTTTTTTAATGGATTCAAACAGTTCTTCATACTCAATGCAAATTATCAAGGATAATGAGTTGCTGAAAAAAAACCAGTACCAGGGAGAACAGAGGCACCAGGTGTTTACCGATGCGTAGTAGTACCTGTAGTGAAATTGCACACATTTTTGCCAAAATTATTTGGTCTTTCTGTGTTACAGGATTGAGATAACTGTAAAAGATTAGACTAAAAAGTGCATTTATCATGCATTCAGCAGTGACTTGCGTAATAAAGTCTTTTGCTGGAGTTTCTGAACACACTTTCAGTTTTCCCTGTCTGTATATCTTGCACAAACAATGGGTAAAAACAATTAAATGTGCTCTGTGAGAGATTAAATACTTAAAAGAATGTTCTTGTCACAAGAGTGATGACAGAGTTAGCTATGTTTGCAACTCTATATAACATCTAAAAAATTTAACACAAATTTTATAATGTTTTCTGGATATTTTTAAAAAAGCTTTGTTATATCAGAGAAGAGAATTTCCCCCCATATTGTTTAAAATTACTTTCTGCATACTGTATATGCAGCACTGGAGGCTGCCTGATGAAAGTTACCTCCACTTTGATTCACTGAAAAAAATTTTGAACTGGACATTAAGCTTCCAATTCTTCTTGCAAATCTGTGTGGAAATTGCTGTCTTAAGAGTAAAAGGACTATTAAAATCTTTTCTGCAACTAACGAAATCAACAGTCATTGTGTGTGCATGTTTATTCCAGCACTGAGGCTTGAAGAATATAGTCCTGTATGTCAGGGATTCAAGACAAATGTGCATGTGCGTGATAGAGTGAGCAGCTCATTAGGAAATATCATACATAGGGTGTGTCATGAGTACAGCTCATACGGCAATATACTATCAGGAGGAATTTAGGAATGAATCAGAAGGTCAGCTGCTTGGTCTACCTCTCAATGCCGTGTAAGAAACAGTGCAGATATGATGCTTTCTGGGACAGCTGAACTTTGCAGATGATTTGAGTCGAACAACTTTGGTATCAAAGAAGTATTGCTACCTCAGATTGAAAATAATGCCGATAATATATAACAATAACCTACTTTTGAAAGTGTTTTTCATCCCAAATTATCATGAAGACTGAAGGAAAAAGCTTCTGAAGTCATCTAGCCTATTCTCTACCATTGATAATTTTTTTTCTTTCTAGGTATTCCCAGATATCACCCTTTCACTGTTAGATGTCTTGGCAAATGAGAGACTTTGCCACATCTGCTGAAGAGGCAAAACAGAGCCCAAGTAATATAAATACTGCCCTGAGCTCAACTAAACAATAGTGGCTCTTTAGTGAGTTGATCTTATCGCTAGATCCTCTCTAGTTTTTCTCTCTCCTTTCAGATCTCTTGACTCTTGAAAAAAGCCTCCCATCATGTATCATCACTCAGAAGCTCTCCAGTCCGTAGCTTTGATTATAGTACCATGAGTGACTTGACCTAATACGATCTGCAAATGACCGAATTATTTCTACAGAAAGATACCAACATGACCTTATTTGTAGCTATGAATTCTCTACCTATCACCCTACATTTTCAGTGAATCCCACAATTAGGATGGGCAAATGTAATTCCATTGTTTCCTATGACTGTACTGAGATGGGAACTCAATCTAGTGCTGATGAAGTTAATGGACTTGCTCTCTGGGCCCCCTAGAGTGCTCTTCATTTTACTTGTTGCCAACAACAACCTTTTTAATCACAGTCACATCTGCTGGAAGAGTGAGCGAGTTGTAAGCTTTCATGGTTGAACCCCCTTTTGCTGTATTTCACAGAGATGTAGTTATTCTGTGTCTTTATCCCAAATTGTTACTCAAAGCTGTGTACCACCTGCATGAGACTATCAGTCAAGCTTTCACGGTTGAACCCCCTTTTGCTGTATTTCACAAGAGAGGTAGTTATTCTGTGTCTTTATCCCAAATTGTTACTCAAAGCTGTGTACCACCTGCATGAGACTATCAGTCTTCTCAGGCCACTGTCTCTGCTATGGTTCGTTGTACTCCATATCACGTAAAGAAAAGCATTTAAGGTCCTTGTTGTCTTAAGACAAAAATGTGAAGATGTCTAGATTTTAGTCTTCTCGTCAAGAAGAAGATGGATCATCTTTTTTTACCCTTTATCATTTATCTGGAATAAGTTATATTTTAGGGTATGGTTTATGTTAGTTGGCATTACCTGAATGCCTAAATTAACTTAAAGAGCAGGATTTTAGAATGACCCCACATTAAACTTCTGTGATGTTCTCTCCTAAGACTTTATATGTACAGCTTGTACAGGTGCTGCCTTCCAAAATGCTCACCAGAATCTCTCAACACATCTCTCTTAAATTGAAATCTCTGGCTTTTTTTTTTCTCCCCTTTGTAATGTTTGCATTCACTGATATATTATTTTAAGTGGGGAAATGAAAAAATAACGGTATGTTCTTCTAGTCTAAGGATTTACTAGAAATCTGCATAGAGCCCATCAAGATAGCTGGACGCGTTATAGTCTTGTCTCTCACTCCAAAAGGCACATAAACAATCCCAGTGTCCAGACATCTAGGAAGTTCCTGATGTTGGATAATATTAGGGAGCAATATATGGAAGATACTTGGTCAAAGGAGCAATTATTGTTTTGAAGAAGTCAGTCATAACGTTACCATATTGCTTTGAGAGGGTGTCTGTTGGGGTTTTTTTAATTTGTGTTGGTTTTTTATGTTGGGGTTTTCAATTTTTTTTTTTTCATTTAGGTGTATTTTGACTTTTTTAAAAATAGAAAATACTTACACGGTTACTTTTGGTGTGTTAATCATGTACATTTTTTACTGGGAAAAGAGGGGTGCTTTTCTGGTTTTTAGGGACAGCAATGATACTCATTATAACTGTAAGTGTCAATATTTTATGCTCATAGTCTTTTTGTTATAATTAATTCTGCATTGAAAGATTAATAAGATAGTGGAAAATGGTGGCTAATTTTTCCAGCTGAAACTAAGGAGGGAGTGTAGATGGACAGAATGTAATTAAAGAGGCTGGAATTTGGCCAAGACGCTGGCATTGTTATTTTTGCTCTTGCAAAAGTACCATGGGATCTTTAATGGCCCTGAGTGGCCTCAGTTGTATGTCTCTTTTGAAAGATGGATGCTGGTGATCCTCTGCTGCCGAGTGAATGCACTACTAATGCCTGCCTGGCTGAGAGCTGAGAATAAGAGCAGGATGAAGAGATTCATTAAACACTGAAAGATCAAAATGAGTGAATGGTGAAATCGAGGACCCCTGCCTTCTCTAGGAAGTGTCTTATTGCTGCCTTGAGGAAGTAGTGGTCTGATCCACAAGTCATTGAAATCAATGAAAAGAATCTAATTGATTTCAAAGGATTTTGGCTCAAGTTCCATTTTATCTTGCTCTTTGTTCTCCAGCAAGGATTAAAGTAACCAGGAAGTCTTGTGTCTGACTACATCTTCCCAAAACATAAAATGAAATTGTCTCTATCTGTTTAAGCAGATTTGCCATAGGAGCTGCTGCTTAAGGTCAGCAGAGAAAGGTCTAGGCAGGTTCCTGGCCTGGAGCACAGCCTCTCTTGGGTTGTGAAACAAATCCGCTCAGTACACGTGGCCCTACAGAATTCGATTGTTATGTATTTATATCTGTGTTTTTTTTCTTTCCAGTTGGGTTTACAGCATCTGTATACCAAATATGGGCTTTGGCTCTACCTCATTTTTCTGATATCATTCATGAATCAGTAATGTATCATAGAAAATAAACCTCACACATTTGTCATGCTATGTTGTTGTGCTGGTTCATGGGTGTATTTTTCAAACCACTCATACTTTCACCTTCTATTTGGAAGGAGTTTGCAATACTCTTACCCCTAGGTAATCAAAGTGCTTTTCTGCTACCATTGAAGCTACCTGGCAATTTTCATTATATGCACTATTTTCAGGCAAATAACTGCTTAAAAAATTATCTTTTCCAAGTTTTCATTGTATTTGGTCTAAACATTATTTGTGTTATCTCTGGAATATTTGGAGAGTAATGACTGGGCTTCAGATATGGCCATATCAAAAAGTAAATTTGCTTATTTGATACTTGTGAGAATATTTTGCACTGCGTAGATATTCTCTTCAAGTGAGAGTACCAACATCTGTATATTATTTGCATTTATCTGATGGGTTGCACAGCTAACAGACAGGAACTTCATCTGTTGATCCTTACAGATATCTGAAATGCAAAAGTTCTGCATTTGAGTCCCACAAGTGGCCCCAAACCATGTGTACAGTGTTTTGTAGAAAATACGTAGACAGTCAACTTTAGGGAGGTAAGTTATAAACCATGCAAAAGCTACACTTGCCTGTGTTGAAAACATAAGAATATGAACCTACTACCTCCCTACCACTTTTCTTTTCCCTCTAGAAAACAGTAAAATTCTTTAAAAATAAATATTTTACCTAATTTGTTTTACAGTGTCTTTGCAATGAGCCATTCCTTTGTTTAGTGTGTTCTCTCTTTCATTAAAAGGAGAATGAAGCTGGCAATGTATGAGTTAGAGGGGCTCTCTTTTACAAGGCCTCTTTTATGTAAAAATTCTTTTGAGAATGTAATGATCTAGAGTTTTTATTTTTGCTTCTGCTCATGCGCAGCTTTTCTCTTGTTTTTCTGGTATTTTTGTGAGCGTGGAGAAATGACCCTTGAAGTTATAGTGTCAGGCTGGTAATGAACTGACATTGAGGGAAAAAAACCATAAACCTTTTCTTTCATTCTCCCATCTTGTTGTGTTGTGTGTTTTTTTCCTTCCTTGTAATTAGACTTGCCACCATCAGGGACACTCCTAGTTATTAACAGCATCTTGCTCACCTTTGCAGAGTGACAGAAATGGCTAAGCGAAAACATCCCCCTCAGTACCAGTCTGGGAGGTGGACAGAAACTGGCATTCACACAATCCAGTTTTCTTCTTGTATTAACCTTTTGATCCTTAGGGACCACCACTTTTGGCTTTGCGTGTGGAATCTCTGCTTTTCTGGTGCTTTCACGATTTCTCTCAAGTAGTCATGGAATTTAAATACAAACTTGCCATCTAAGGTTTTGGTTCAGACAAAGAGCTATGGCTCTTAACCACTGGTACTCGCATAAAGATGTAAAATGCAAAACTGAACATGCTTTCCCTCCTCTAAAAGTTCCCAGCTCTTTTAACACTGTGGTGTGGGTACTGACATCACTAAGAAGCTTGATGAGAAAGTGCTGATGTTATTTGTGCTTCTGACAGAGTTGCTGCCCTTCCAGGCAGTTTATTTTCCTAGAGAATTGTGAACTGTTGCTGCAGTAAAATGCATAGAAATGTTTTTCAAGGTAAAGGGTCCAGTATGTTGTAATTACTGCAAACTGAATGCTTCTGCTGTGGCCCAGGTGCCACAGTTTTACCAAACTGGATGTGAGATATCAGTCTAACAGCTGTGCTGCATAGATAGCTCAGCTTCTCTTTGTCCTTTATTTCCAAAGCTGCAGTCATCTCCTCTTTGATCTAAAGGAGAATCTCTGTTAGCTAGCTGTAGTAGTAAATCACACATTTGATGGTAGTGGTAAAGACACTGACCAGCCTTAAACAAGTCAGAAATTGTTTACTTCGTTTGCGGTTTTAACACACTAATCTTACTATGTGTGAAAAGGATCACATTCCCTCACATCTCTTACACCTGCAAGCTATGCATCATCAGCCTTCAGACCAACTCTTCTTGGGTATCACATCGAGTTGCCCAAAGCTAGTCGGTAAGTTAGGCCTTTGTTAGAGCGTGGTGCTGTCCCCATGCCTGCCGGGCACTGAGAGCAAAGCGGGCTGTCAGTCTGATGTGTTTACAGATAGATGGGTAAGGAGTAGAAGCAATTATTTTAAATGTGACCTGACCACTGTGGAGCTGGAGAGATTTTGCACGTTTATAAATGACCATCTTCATCAGACATCCGGCCAAGCTAGTTGCCCAAAAGCCTGTTTTGGTAAATCGAAGTATTAGAGTCAATATTATTTAGACTTTTTCTCACTAGTGTATGGAGCTTTCACAATTTCTAGAAAGATCACATGCCCTTGCTTGCAGAAACCAAAAAGTGAATATACACTATACACTTCATATATTGTTCTTCTGCTCATAGGAGGGTTTACCAATAAAAAAGAAAGAGCCAGGGCACGTATTATAAATATACTTCTCAAATGAAACATTTAATCTTTATTCCCTAATATTTCTCATAAAGATGCCTTCAGGTCTCTATCACCTTTTTCAATGTGTTTTTTTATTTTTTGTTCTCCCTCTGTAAGCCATTATCTAAAACAAAGTTTACACTTCTGATTTGCACACAGGGATGTTATTTAATGTCTGATATTCTTCATGACCATCTCTTCCCTTTATCTCATTTTAGAATAATGATAAAAGGAGCTCTGGTCCCTTGCTGCTCACTATGCCCTTCTCTAAGCTTTCTTTCCTCTGCCTTTAAAAAATCAAAATTCCAAAACCCCGTTTGAAACAAACCATGCTTAATCCTTGGATCTATCAAAAATGCTTTCAGTTATGGATAAAATACTTGTGCAAAATTGTCCATATTCCATTTACACCCTGGCTCTGGTCAAGGTATAATTTGGCCCTGCACACCGTTTAGATTAAACTCAGAGCTCTCCAGTGTAAAGTGCAGCTGTGGAGTCCTGAGAGATGGTTTTTGAGCACCAGTTCTGGCCATGTACCCCCAAACTTCTCCTAGGACAGTAAGTAGCCTAAGAGAGGATTTCAGTAGCTTGCCTTTACTGGAAGTTGCAGCATGATTATTTCAAACACTTCCTGCCTTTTTTTACAGCTGCAGTGGTATGAAGATAATATAATGGCAAAAAGGGAGAGAGCAAGTAATCTGGTTCATCTATAATCTGTATTTTTACACTTACAATTTATAAATTTGTTTGTTTCTTTAGACATTATTTTTTTTTTCTAAAGAGACTGGTTAATCACTCGCCTCATTTTTTTAAATATTTGGAGGGTAACCATGACAATTCCTTTAGACTTTAGGTGAAGTTTCTTTGGTGCTAGAATGTGTTTCCACTGGCCATATATCAAAGTCTGAGTCTGGTCACCTTGTGCATCATAGGGCAACAGGCACATTTATTGGTCCTGGGTGTTTGTCAGGTAGCTGGGCTTTCAATAAAGGACAGAATTATGTCTGTTACCCACCTTCCCCCGCTCCTAAAGTGATATTTTAAAATTATGAACCATATAATGTATTCCAGACACTGAGATCATGTTATCTGAAGATAGGAAGGCAAAAGAAAATCTTAATCAATTCTGTTATATACAAACCAGTTGGTTATGTTAATGTGTCTCGGAAAAACAAAGGATATAGCTTGAATATCTTTCGTGCTCTTTGAGCTCTATTTTCCTTTCCTTCCTTTGCAATCCTTATGAGAAAGGAAAGAAAATGAGAGGAAGAAGAGAAAATAGAGAGGGGAAAGACAATGGTAAAAGTTTCTTTGTCACTTGATCTTCATCAAATTATAGGGTCTCCAACTCTTGGAGAGAGCTTGAGACCAGTCCTCTTTGTCAACAGCACCTTTATATAGAGGCTCACACTGTGAAATCCCTCCTGGTCTGTGCTCTACTGCTAAAGAAGCTGTGTCTCAGCCTGCTGCCCTCTCATTTCCATGTGAATCACTGGAAGTGGTGCTTCTTTGCACCCCGCTGCCTCATGGGCTATGGCAAAGCTGTGGGCCCTCTTCTGAGGCCATTCTGGGAAGTCAGATGAGAAGTACGACGACAATTTAAAAGAGTTAATGAACAGCAGTAAAATAATAGGATAGTTTCTAGAGGAATGTAGAGAGCATATCCTCAAAGGTATGATAGAAACAATAAAGAACACTTAGCCATTTGTTTCCCAAGGAAAGTACAGTTGGTTCCTTAGTTTGAGTAATTTAAAATGTGTTTTTGAGAGCACATGGAAGACAGTGTTGTCATGGCCAATACTACATTGAGAAATTAGACTAAGACTGGACTAGCTGACCTAACGGTCTTTTTCTGTTTGCAATGACTGTTGATGTACTTAGTTCCTGCCCTTCTGTTTTTCAGATGTCTTACCCAAGGCCAAATTAATCCTCTAGTGCAGATGAATTTAGCTCAAGACCTTACATTTTTTAGTGCAAGCTACATCTGAAAATCTAAAATATGTGTCTGAAGTGGTACAATTTCTTTTTCTGTATTTGAATTTTTTTTGCGCTACAATGGAACTTATTTTATGCAATCTATGTGAAGATATTATTTTTAAAGCTAATATATAAATCATATTCTATGCAAGAGCACTTTGGCATGCTTTTGTAGATACCATTGTTTTGGCACATATCCCAATTCCTTTCTTCTGCTCTTGTTGACTCCTCTTACTCAGGGGATTGTGTACAGAGTTACCAATACTGAACTGTGTGTCTTCAGGAAAGAGAGCCTACCTTCAAATGAGTGAAGAAAAAATATACAAATGTGTTATTTTTGCACCAAAAACAATTGATGGCCAGTCTATCCTCTCTGAACCTGGTGCTTTTTATGGTTGAGGCAATTCTATATCATTAAGTAGCATTCAGGAAAAGAGAAAAGGTGCTGGATGCTGTTTAACAACCAGAAAAGATAGCCTAGAAACAAAATTTTTGGATTTTGTTTTTATTCCACCAGTTTTTAGTCTCTCTGGACTTGTTTTATGTCTTTCAGAGTGTAAACTCAATTCTGCTTACTTACACAGTTCTTACAAAACTTGATGAATACATTGTGATACGTTATTTACCTATGTCTTACTAGCAGTGATAGCACAGCAGCAGGAGAAATGGTTAAAATTAGTGTACTTGTTTGATTGTTTTTACTGTAATTTTTCAGAATTTAATTGCTTACTCCATTTTCCCAGGCTTGTTCCTATCTCTGCTCCTCCTCGTGACTGAAACTCTCTCTTTTGAGCCACTCACTTCTTTATACATTTCCCCTTAAGCCCTTCCTTTTCTATTTAGGTTATGATTGACTCCCTTTGAAAAGCATTTTGTGCTATTGTGTGTTAACTTAAATTGTATTTTACATAAAAGGTACGAGATAAAATAAAGGAGAGGGTGGGAGATGATACATTAGTGTGTGGGCTGAAAGATGGAACAAAGGGTTGTTTTTTAATTCAGGCTGAAAATAGAAAATAAGACACTTGCTACAATTCTGTGCATGTCAACAAAACTGTGACTTTACTCACAGAATAAAAAGTATGAAAATTCTCCTTAAGCTACTGAGATACGATAAGTTAAGAATCTGACCATGTCATTTGCTGATAAATATAATCCTAGGCTTCTTTTTAAACACTTGTTATAATGTTGGACAATGTGAGCAAAAGAAAATAATTTGCATTATGAAAAACTCCTGTAAATATATCTGCCGAATTGCAGTGTGCAGCTCCAGCAGGATATTGCTTAGAGAGATTTTGTTTAAAACATTTATTGGAGGCATATATTACAGTATATCACTTACTGGCTGGAAGCCATGCAATATGTGTCTTAACAAAAAAAAAAAAATTACCTTGTAATATGAGCTCCTCCAAGGCATAATTATATAATAAAGTTCTTATTGGGAAAACTGGAAGAAGGCCAAGCCTTGTCCAAATATAGTGAATGTCAGAGCCAAATTTATTATCCTTAGCTATTAACAGGAGAAGGCAGGTTTTGTTTACCAAGCCTAATTCTCTCCTAATTACAGCCACTATAAAATAATTACTATCCATGGGATAACAACACAAGACAGAGTGACTAACAGAAGAAACTGCAGGGGTTAGAAAACAGAGTGCAATTCTGTGTCATTTTGAACAGCTTGTGTACTGCCATGAACAAATTAACGGACTTCATTAAGGAATTATGTTTTAAGAGTGGCTTTGCAGTGAAGCAGCAAAGCAATTAATGCATCTTATTTGGTCCTACATCTGAGTTCTAGTGCTGTTTTAGACAGCAACCTAATTTCTTCCTTTTTTTTTTTTTGATGTATCAGGTATAATAGGATGCAACGATATCACAGAATAAGATCAGTAATGAGTGTACGGAAAGGACTGGTTTGGAGGAATGATAGTCAATCCCCATTGACTCAAAATGTTTTACTGAGTGCATTCGTACAAACCTAATCTTAATTGAATAAAAAAAAACAAAGCGAGAGACCAAACTATGCTGTTAAATAATCTGCATATTCAAATATTTATTTCCCTCATATTTTGGATAAAATCTCCCAGCATTGAGTAAATATTATATATGTGTTTGTATTTGAGCAAGGAAAGTGGGTTCTTGCAAAACTGTTAATATTTTATTATTGTTCTACATAAAAATCAGGCTAGAATATTTCTCAGTTGAAACGTAATACTTCATTAAATTTGCAATGTTTCCACTCCTACCTTGCCTACCCTCTTCCACCTTGTCATACAACCCCAGAGGTGCACAACAGACCTAGGGCGAGGTTTTTTTGCACAATTAAATTGTATGTACCAAAATCAGCCTGCACACAACATATTCACAGTGTAGAGGGTTAGAGTTCAAGCTGTCTTCCCCCTGTAGCAGCCACTTCACCCTATAGCAGGGCTAACTCCCTGATTTTAGTGACTTAGTGGGAACTGGCAAACTCAACACACTTGGGAGTCTGTTTTAGATACTAGTTTTAATAGGCCTCCAGATGGCCACATGAAAGCAAAAGGATTATTATAGTAGCCCCCAGCCGTGCCATTATAGATAAAGGTATATTAGAGTTTCCTTTACAAACCCCTTTTTTGAGGGTTTTATAACTCCATTACAGAATTCTCTTAGCACCAGAAGTCAATACGAAGTTCTCAGCCCACACAATCCGTTTTAGGAGGGTTTTTTTGCATGAGGTATGTGTTTCAGTATAGTCTCTGTTTATCCTGTATGCATAGCAGTGGGTTTAGATTACTTTAAAGGTTACCTTTGTGTTACAATTTAAAAAGTAATTTATCATGAAAGTAAAATTTAAACGTGGGTACCCTCAGTGGGGGTTAATCAGTTCACTGTCTTCTCTTTTGAGATCAGCCAATTGACTTGCATATATCCACTAAGAATCCTCTCCTCCAGTTATTAATCTGATTGTAAGTATTACTCTGATTGTAACCAAAGCTAAGGCAAAAAACTGAAGTTCTCTGGTTTTGCCCTCATTTCTGTAGGTTCTAACAACATCAGTGGCATTAAGTTATTAGAAAAATTTCTTTGCACATTTCAAACAAAACGTCAAAATCTGATTTCACAGAACAAGATTTTTTATGTGGGAGGAGGAAAATTTTGCAGTCAGTTATCTTCTTCCTCTATCAGACCATAAAACTGAAACAAGTTTTAGAATTGTTTGGATTTTTTGTGTGTGTGTAATTCAACGATTTCTCAGAGTTTGACAAATTCTGAGCAATTTCCTGATCAAGGAAACAAGCAATGTGGGCAGGAAACATAACTAAGTATTAAAGAGACTTCCAGGCTTGGAATCCCTATCTGATTTCTTTCCCTGGTTTTAACACTCATATTTTAAAACAGAAGGTAACTTATTACAACATTAACATTACCACATTAACATCTTTCCTCTACCCATCACATCCTTTCAGGTTGTACTTCAAAGTTCTCATTGCAAAGATCAGTCCTGGACACCAGCATTGTAGAAAAGGAATTGCCATTGTAAGATGTTGTGTCAATAATTCTACATATTTATGAAGCCAAATTACGAATTGATATGATCTATCATAATAGCTCTGCCATGTCAATGTCCGCATATTAACTGCTCCATTACAGGACGATACTGTGTCAATCACAGGTTTTCAGAAGTCCTGAGTCACTGCTAAGTTTTAGTCATTTATCTTCAATTGCATTAAAAATGAAAGGCTAACATGCTTGCAGCATATTAAGTTGTGCTTCTAATTAATATTGAAAGAAATGAGGACCATGAATATGGAAAGGTTTACAGTTTTGCATGTTCCTAGTGAGTAAATGTCTTTGGAAAAGATTCTTGAAATCTAAAAAACATTTTATGAGCATTTTGATTATGCTGCATCTTTTACACATCATCCTAGAACACAAAATTAAAAGCTCTACAGAGCTACAATATTACAGCTTAAATATTATAATGAAATACAACACTTACAAATGAAATTACATCTAATTTTACTTCAGATATATGTCCCATATCTTCTTAATGGTTTCCTGAAGACCTCTGAGTTGATAAGTAGTGCATTTGAATGGGATACATGTCTTCAAATATTGCAGAAAATTCAAGTGTGAGATGTCACGTACTGTAGCAAATTTGCTACAATACCTGGGCACAAAAGGGTGAGTTAAGGATGGACTGTCAGCACGGAGGTCGTGACCTGCAATGGAAGTAATGTACAGATCTAGAGCACTAATGAGGGAAACAATGACTTCCACAATAATGATGCGCAATGCTGTATAACATCCCATGTATTCTTGTACAGCCTGTAAATGTCACAGGCCTCAACTAGAAATCAGAATTTCCTTGCTTTTGATGGCTTGTCTTCAGATGTTTGGTGTGTTTTGTAGCTGTCGCTGTTGCTGTACTTTATGTATCAGCCTTTCTAGGAAGCTATTGTTGCACTGATGCAATGTCATGAGCATTACTCAGACAGCGAAGTGCTTGTTGGTTTTGCATATATTTCAGAGGCCAGAAAAACAGGTTCAGGATCCTAATTCTGTAAGTTACATGAAGTTTATTCGATTTGTGCTCTGGAAAGGTTTTCATACGTGCTTTAGCAAGTAAGGTCTTCACCACTATCTAAGTCAGCTCTCTATGTGCACGTTTATGTTCTCAGAGTTATATTTGTTTCAGGATAATCTTTTACTAGATATGCACTTCAGTCCTCACTGTTGTAAAGTGTGATTATTTTCTGCACAGTTACAGATGCATTAGTTTCCAGACTACTTGAATTAGAGGCAGAAAATAGTAATTATCTGAAATGTTGAAAACACAACTAATTTTTTTTCCAATTTCTGTATTTGTTTTGCTGTATATTAGAGGAGACCTTGGAAGCTTTGTACCGAGTAAAGCCGATACGGTGAACTGTATCTAAAGTTCTTCTGCTGTAAGACACATTTCAGAAAGTGTTCTTGTTTCCTGAGGAAACTTCACTTCCAACAGACCTATAACTAAAAAACCTTGCCAGGTACCAACACATCCTGCTGGAGATTCAGGATGTCATCAGTAGAACTATTATTGGTCTTCTTACTATGATTTATTTTAACATATTTTAAATGAGAACCGTGCAGAAGAGCTGCAAAAGTCTGTAGGTGAAAACATAAGCTTTACTATCTTTTGAGAGCTACAACCTACAAGAAGCAGGCAGCATTGTGTCAGTGTACAATTGACAGTCTGTTAAGGGATACTAAAAAACAAGGCTGAAAATAGAAATAGAAACTAACTTTCAGCTTTATCAAGTGTGATACTTCAAGGTCAGAATGAAATTCAGTGATGGGGCAGCACAAAGATGCTTGCACGGCAGGTGCCCTGGTCAATCTATAAACTCAGAGGCCATCAGTCTCTGCTTGTGCCAGCCTGCATTTTAATCAGAAGGAAAAATACGTGGCACGGTTAAGCATGCTTAGTGATTTCCAATCAAGCAAGTTCCAAAACCAGAATAGCAAAAATGCATCAAAGGAGTTTTAAGGGACATTGAAGATATATAACATCTCGACTACATAAGTATTGCTAAAGAAAACTTAGTTTAAAATTTACTAATCTCTCAGATTAGCCATTCACTCCCCAATTCTCCTACAGTGATGTAAATTGATCCTAGTAAGAATACGCTTTTCTATGTCCTTTTTCATTTTATCCTGTGCTGGTTCAGAGGCTACTGTGGTGATTCAAAAAGCACTATTATTGGTAACACTATATTTGTGGAATTTCCCTCAATTTAGTTTTTTCAGTACCATTTGGTACTGAATCATGGAAGATCTGATGAGATTTGAACCGGAAATTTGCTAAATGTGGTCTGGTTGGGGAAGGTATGAAGGTGGTAGCAATGGTCCTGCATCATTGACAAACTCAACAGTGGGAAGAGAGTAGCTATAGTAGGTGTCAGAGAAGCAGAGGGAGGTCCAGCATTAAGCAACTATTTGTGGAGTTTTTTTCTCTTTTTTTTTCTGTAGACAGAATAAATATCTCCTTATTTCACGAACCCAATAGTCTTCATTTTCTTTTTCACAGATGAATAACAGGGAAAGGGTAACTCAGCGGAATAGTTTCCTAGTTGTGATGAAACCCAAATTTGAATCCAGAGAAGTATTAATGTGTATCAAGTGAGGATGCTGTTATTGTCACTGTGCTCTGCAGGGTGCTAAATTAAATGGCTTAGTGCTCAGCTTATTCTTTTCCCCCTAAAGCACTTTGTCATGTACGCTCTGTACAGAAGGTGAAGAGTTTCTCCAGCTGTTTCACTCTTTTTCTTCACTCACACCATCTTCTTTCCCACTCCTTACTTTTTTTCTGACTTTAAGATACGTGATTTTGTGTTAATCAGTAGTCCTTATGTGTCCTCATAGAGATAAATGTGCCGAGTAATGCCTGGGTAGTAAAAAGTTCCCCAGCGTGATACCTCACAGATGACCATTTACGTGTTGAGTGTTTTAGTTGTCCATGTCCTCAGGATAGCAGAACCTAGATGTTGTGGTGTCTTCAGCGTGTGAGCTCACTGGGTACGGACATCGCCAAAATAGCTCATGTATTTACAGCTGATGTACCTGGGATTTTCAGATCTGCAACAGCTTAGTCAGAGGTAAAGCAGCTGCTCTTATAAGGGCATACAGATGGAAATCCTGAACATATGTTCAAAGCTTCAGATTTCGCCTAGACAAGATTTTGAGACAGAAAAGGAGAACGTACCTGGATCTTCATCTGTCCTAATCTCCAAATAGTTGTTTCTCAGCATGAAGTTAAAAGCACAGCGACTTCTTCTGAAGCCAGAAGAACTAAGTTTCCTGGACAGACACTTTCCTTTCAGTTGCATAACATGACCGTCTACTCTGATGCTTTTTCACTGTGAAACATATATAAAATATATAAGACGTGGCTCTGCCTGCTGCATACCCCCAATATTATCTGCTAAACTTCACAGTGAGAGTTTGGAAGCATTTTGGCTTCTATGTGATTGTAAGGTTCTATTGTTCAATGAAGCATTTATTAGTTTCCTGACATAAGTGGCAAAACTTACCACAGAGGTTGTACAGCAATATTATAATAGCACAGGAGTAAAGAAACTTGAGATTTATTAATATATCCTTATCTTTAGAGAAAGGTTTTAAAGGCAGTCATGATCCAAACTCCTGTTTCCTGACAGTCCAACTGCTCATAGAGTGGAAGTTCCTCATTATATTGCTGCCTTTCCTTACACTTTGGGTAGGTAATTTACTGCAATGACACAGAAATAGTAAAGCTATTCCATACTTATAATAACAGATACTACTGTAACAGTGTGCAAGGGGAGATATTTTTAAGTATTGTAGGGTTACTTTTCCTGATTTTTGCTCCCTCCATTACTGTAGGGCATTCTGTTTTCTCTTTTTTTCTCTGTTATGTGATATATAGGCACAGCTAATCAACAAAGTTTATTGGCAAATGTACATTGCTCCCTATGTAAACACGCTCCTGCATATAACTTTTATGAAACTGTGTTCCACAAACTTGTGTGTTGAAACTGAGATGTATGAATTAAAAGCCTCCAACAGTACCTTGAAGATAATGCTAAAATACATGTACAGGTGAAGCAGCAAAAAGCCTTATGAAACCTTAGTCATCCTAAGAGGTCTTGAACCAGCATCTTTGTGAATTTTACACTATAACACAATATGCAACTGCAGGCCAACCCACCAGTGATAATAAATGAGAAATTCTGAGGGCTACTGAGCACCGTACACATTTTCCCAGTGGATCAGGACAGAGTTTGTTAGCACAGGTGTTCCTGTAATTGTGATTCATTGGGGTAAGTACTCAGTGCTCAGTGGCCCTCTTCCACTTCTTTCTTCTCCTGGGGGTGCATTGATCTGATTGGTACTGACCTGCACTCCTGGATAACAAGTAAGCCTACACAGATCAGGGCTCTATTCATATTCTAAAGGTTAAACCACAGCCCTATAAAATATTAAAGGGGAGATTTTTTTCTCAAGTGCCCCAGAAATTCAGAGCACAAATTACAAAGACTTTCTGGAGATCACCAACCATAAATTCCACATGTGCTTTTTGAAAAGCTCTCCATAAACCACTTAAAGCCAATAGTCTGTGTAGGTACAATTCATTTCCATTTCCTAACGACTTGTAATATGGTCTTTGTGTAGACTTATCAGGGTGTTTGGTTGCATTAGTATTCTAATGAAAAACTTCCTTTCTACAAAACTGTGTTTTGTTTGTTGTGTTGTTTTGTTGTTGTTGTTTTTTCCTGGAAGAAACTGTTCGAGTAAATAGGCTTTCTTCAGGGAAGTGACAAGTCTTCGTCTGTTTAATTAGATAATATTTTATCAATTAAATTTTCTGCCTGGAGACTAAAAAGTTCCAAGTTGCGCAATTTAAGAATTTATTTTCAAAGAATCTTCAAATTCCTTTTTCCAAAATAGGCCCTTCTTTGACTTCTGGTGAGGTTGAATGAAAATATTTTCAGAATACGACTATTTAAACACATGCCCACATACTTGTCCAAATGACCTCATACCCAAATGTGCACATGTGCACTCAAATGTTAATATACATCTGTATATACACACACATGCACACAGACACACACACTTTAAAATGGAATTTCTTCCCAAGCCAAGTCTAATTCATCCAGTCTGGATGGAAAAGAAACTGGACTAGGATTTTCTGTTGTTGAGCCATCTCCACTCTCCTCTCTTGTCCTTACGTTCCACTTCTGTTCCAGGAACTTGAAGAAGAGCCAGCAAAAGTCAGCACTCGGAGATGAAAATTGATCACGCTCCTTCTAACCTGCAATTAACGTGGCCCGTTGTAGCCTCCTCTGCGAAGTTCGTGTTAAGGCCTCTCCGCTGTGTACATTGCATATTAACCGAGTTCTGTGTCTGGAATGGGCGTGTTTGGAGTACTGTTCCATACCACACCCCTGGCGATAATGCCACCGGAATTCACATCATGCTTTGCTAAAGCTTCTCAGTCTAGAGCTACAGTAATTTGTGGGGGTTTTTCAGGTTTCAAGCTAAAAGAAGTATACAGTAAGCCTTACACCTGCAGGCGTGGTCAGTAAATTGGAAATGTGGAGTTTATTTTTGTCTTTACAGACAAATTGTGCGTGCACAATATTACATATAGTATGATCTGTGCATATCAGTCTTGTTCCAGGCATGCAACACACCTTTAGCTGGTCAAAATGTAACCCTTGGTGATTAACTGCTTCTTAAAATGATTATAGATGATGTTCATGACAATGAACATATTTCTGTGTACTGAAAGGACTGGCTCATATCCTTATACAACACATTCATAACTTCCTGTGCTTTTAGATCACTGTGTTAGTACATATGATCCACTGATAAAGAATTTATTGTGCAATAGTTACAAGAAAAAAAATACCCTCTGAGGATACAATAATTGTGTCCATTTTCCCATCCCCAATGCTATGAAATAATAAAATGCTAATAAATGCAAATTATGCATACTCTTTGATGCATGCTAAAAAAGGACCATTTAAAAAGCGGAGGTACCTTTAGTTAGGGATTACCAGTGGTCACTGCATTATTGTTTTCTGTTTATATCTAGCTTCAACCTAATGTTCAGTTTCATTTCGGGGGATGGTGCATCTACCTGTCTATTAACCGACAGGCTAAGCAAATATGAGTTCCTGATGGGTTAAAAAAATAATCTTTGAATTCAAAATAAATTCCACTAGGAAATCTTGGAAAGAGAAAACAAACATTGCCCCCAATAGGACAGTCACTGTGACTTGAAGAAAAGAAAATTGAAATACATGAAAAATCAATGAGGTAATAATTAAATTGTGGAGCCCACAGTACAGTGGCCAAAGCTCAGCATGCATTTGTTAATGTATACTGGGAACTGGGGTAATCAGCAGCTAAAGGAGAGCAAAGAATGTCTGTCATCCTGAAGCTAATTTCACGATCAGACTTTAAAAACACATACCTCCTGCAGTATACAGGGATATTTATAGGAGGTTAAAGATACAAATTAAAGTCCAGGAGACTATACATTCCTGATTACCCAGCATTCTTAAATCAGCCCCTTCTTCATTCTCACACCTGGGCCTCAGCTGCAGCGTAGCTGTCATTTACGCTATCCGTGGCAGAGGATTGATGACAGTCATTCGCTGATGAAGCTGTATACATCATTTCTGTCCAAGCTGCACTGGCCAGATGGACCCTGACCATCCATCGCCTGTCAGGGACGCATCTGTTCACACTCCTGCTAGAGGTACTAACAAGTCATTGGCTTTCCAAAAGGACAGTGTCAGCTGGATAGGGCACAACATAAAAACTGTTGTTGTTACTCTTATATTTTTAAACGGGGGTTCTGTAGCGGCTTTTTTAAAATGTAAATGTGATTTCTGCTAACTGTTAGGTTAAAGAAGATGTAAAAGTCCTTCACGCTGTTGTGAATGCTTTCTGAATGCAAAATATAGAGAACCTGAAAAATATTTCTGGTAGAGGTTTGTTCCTTCAGACAGACTGCTAGGCTAAGAATTTATTAGACATGACTGCATGGTGATCTATTGTTTCTCTCAAAACCTAGAAATCTATGCAGATTTCTTTTGTATACCTAGCATTGTCCATGAATATTCTTCATGTGGAATGTCTTTGATACGGATTAAACTTTCTGTCTCACTGAAACGATGGAGCACTGAGAGAATATTTTACAGTTCAATTTGCAGTGTAACCCTAGTGATCAGTAAGACGAAAACAAGTTGCTGAAATGATTGTTTTCAGCAACAGACCTTATTCACCCACATAAAAGTAGTTCTTGCCATAGATACAAAAAAAGTAAGACTGTTATTTTAGGGCAGAGGCTGTAACAAGACATTCACAATTCAAGTACATCCTTATCCCTCAGCTGTCTTAGGGCTAATATATCCATCACTATATAGAATCATACATTATGGCTAATTTCATAACTCAGAAAATTAAACTATTTTACTATATGAGAATTTACTTGGGAGTGTTTTGAGGAACGCTCTTTCAGTAGGAATAAGTCTATAGAGTATCAGCTCTCCAACACAGCACTGAGCAGCAAAACACCTGCAGGTGTCCTGAACAGCGGGACAAGACTAGGAAGAGCTCTACCACCGAGGGCAGGTTCTCCTGCCTCCTCAGTATGCCCACCCTCTTCAGGGGGAACCTCCTCCTTGCAAGGTGACTAAAGAAAAATGTTCAACACCAATTAGATATCCAATTTATTTTTTCTGCTTATTTCCCACGTCCTGATATTTTTTAGCTTGCTTTTTAATCTACTCAAGAGCATGTTAAAGGAAATGTTCACATGCATTTATGGTTTAAACAGTGGATTAGGAAAAATATCTTAGTAATGCAGAGGATTTAGAGGAATCGTGAAATATGGGTTCCTCTACAGGTGATACTCTGATTTCGGCTATAGTGGATTAATTACACTTTATCACTTTCATGAGAAGGCCTCTTCTGAGGCCCTCCTTTGAGTAACACAACATTTGCTGATTCCTTAGCAGCTCACAGGTGCTACTCATGAATTTGGTCAGTTATTCACAAAGAAACCAAGGAACTAAGAAAACCTGAGCACTTCAATACCCTTTCAGTTTGTTCAGGATTCAGAGTTTCTGTTCAATATTTGCACTTTTGTTTCTTTTTTACATCCCAGCTCCATTCCTGTATAAACAGAGAATGAAGACTAAACCTTTAACGTATGAAAGTTAAAAGCACATGTTCTTGACTCTAAATGAGACTCTGTGCTATCCTACAAAACAATAAACCACGGTTTATCTCTTGTACTACATAAATTTTACACTTAGCAGCCAAAAGGTTTTTAATTTTAGTTATCAGCAAACTGCCTAAGCCAACATCAATATTTTCACTTTATCTTGCTTGGTTTAATTTTTATCTATGTGGAGATCAGGTTTGATTGGATATGATAAGTTACCTTTTCATGTTAAGATGTATTCCTCCATAAGCAAAACTAAAAAGCAAGATGATTTTTTTAAAGTATAATATGGAGCTTTGTCAACCCAAATAATTATATTTCAGTGTTACTTCTATTATTTAATAAAAAGACTAATAAGTGTTATCATGTTTTGAATTTAAAGAGGTATTTTTGCAGTGATCTTGTTTTGTCTAAGTTAGGAGACTAATTAAGTACTTGCAAAAGGAAATAGTAGCTGGTGAATTGTTTTTGATGGATGCTTGTAAGAGAGAATCTGAATTCACAGTAGTGATGAATTAACCAGTCTCTGTTTCTGAAATAGTGCTGGGTGGGTTGTAACTCTAGCGTGGTCAATGCCTCAGGTACAGCTCTTGAAGGTACAGAGCTTAAAGAAGGGTTAAGCAGAGCAAGGGCTGTAGATCATAGTGTAAGTTAGACAAAGGCCATCAAAACCAAGCCAGGCATAAACCTCCAGCAGTTCTGGAGCATAAAAGGACAATAGCTGGATGCTGGGCTGACTCTGTGGTGGTGTGAGTGAGTGATGCAGTTCTGTGGTTTATTTTCTGCAATATTCTAAATTACTGCAAGATCACATTAAAGAGACAATAGTGTCATGAAATTCATAACGCTTGCAAAGCAGGAATTGATGCTTAATCATTCTGCTTTTTGAAGAGCTGATACTGTGACATTTTATACAAATTATCTGAGGCCTGGATTTTTTTTTTGTTCTATTTCTTGTAACCGCGCTTAAGAATTTTTTTTGGTTTGGTAACAGATTTGATATATTACTTGTGTGGTGATCACTGGCAGCATAACATGAACTGCAGTGTTACTGAAACTGTAAAATTTTCCCCTCAGAAGAACCTTATGACCTTGTACCTTTAGAGCCAGAACAAAAGTTCTGCTTAAATTCTTCTGGGTGCTAAGAAATTGCAAAAGGAGCCAAGACCGTTTGAGTGACCTCATGTAGATCTGGGGCAAGTGCATTGACCATTGATGAGGGGGTGGGGGGAGGAAATCTAAATGAAATAGTTTGCTTTGATAGAGTTTTTAGTTTGGAATTGTCCATTTGTTTCATTCTTTTTGTCAAACTACTGTTTCATGTGTTTGGAATAATATTTTAATACTGAAAAACAATTAATTTTTTTCATATATATATTTTATCTTTTCATTGAATTTAGTATAAAAATAAATTCTTCATACTTGAGCTCTCCTCTAAGATGGAAACATCCTTTCCTAACTTTTGGAATAACTGAACAGTAGTTTGCTTCACAGTAAACAAAGCTGCACTAATGCTACAGTAATGTGCTATTCTTGTTGAAATATATACTCAGCAATATTTATTGCTGAATTCTGAAAAGCTTTAATTATTGAGGAGGATAATCTGTGCCAAACAAAGAAGATTATTTCAGTTAAAAAGAAAACAATATAAAAATGATATTTATAAACATACTTGATTAAAATATACTTTATGCATATTTTAAAATCAAATATAGATTTGTTTGTGCAGTAGAGTGTATGTAAATGAAATATTAATATATGTACAATGATATATGGTATATAAATAAAATTCTTCAAATAGATACTTAGAAGAACTGTTCACAAACACATCTGCAGACAAATAATAGAGGAAACTGCCTCATAGAGTGCTCTTTGAGAAATTTTGTTGCAGGACAAGTTATTTAATGTGCAGCCTGAAATGAGTGACACACAAGAGTTAAAGGAAGTGTGCTCATGCAGGAGAAAAATCAGTGGGTGTAATGGCATTGATTGGTAAGAGTAAAAGAAAAAGGGAAGAAACATGTCAGTTCTTTCATGACAATAAAATAGTCCCTAATAATGTTTTGTATTGACAATGTTATCATATATGTTTAAGTACTGATAGCTTAAATCACACCTTGTGGAACTGACTGCAGGAGAAAGACAATTAGGAAGAAGAATTTTCTCACTTATTTCAATTTATCTAATACAATAAAAGAATAAATTCTACAGGCTAAATTCATACTTATGTCCAATAGCCAAGAAATAAAAGCAAAGTCTTGGCCATATTTCAAATTCCTGCCTGATTATATGTCCATCAAAGAGCAGCTCCTACACCATGTGTAAGAGCCTATGTGCTGTATTTTAACATCAGAAAGACAGAATACCATGTGGAGCATGTACCCACCGAGCCACATAGAAGATCCACAGGATACAGAAGGGCACATGTGTGAAAGTAAAAAAGATCAAAACAGGATCTCAAATACCATATATCTTCGTTTTGAAGCCCCTATCAATTAGTAACAGTTCATTTTTAACAGCCACAGCCTTACCATGCAAGCCACAAAGCTTCGGCTTCTGAATTCCCATGTAGGCAACGATTGTTTGAGTAGATTTACTCTGGGTAATGACAATTTTGCAATATTTCCAAGAATGCTGACATTTCATTCCAGATTAGACATTGAACTCAAGGTTATGATTTTCTCACAGTGGAAGCTGGGTTAGGTTTAGTCATTATTTTCATGAGACCTTGTCAAGAATAAGCTAGATTGCTGGTTGCTGGTAGTCTTAGTGGGTGGCATCATACCTTCAGAAGCAGTATTGAAAAAACCAGCATCACGTCAGCAGCTCTGTTGGCTTCTGTGTATAACATAATGTTGAGATTTAGAAAAGCTTGCCCAGGTAGGATGTAAATTTGTGTCAAATAATGTGTTTATGTTGCATGTTTGTGGGGTAACTGCATAAACCTGGGCTTCCTTAAAAGTAAACCGTAATCTGTAGTCTATGCAGTAGGGTCAGGCGGTGTCTGACACTTCATTCAAAGGACAATACTATGAAAGCTGCAGTCTGAGGTATCAGCTGTGCGCTGGTCTCAGTTCCAAGGGACCAGCGGTCTCTTTGCCTAGAAACCTTACAAGGATGAATGATCAGTTGAAAACAAATGGTAAAAATAGACAGTGTGATTCTCAACTTTTGTTTTTTTCAGTGATCTGTTTTATAAGAGAGCTGAGCTTATGCTCCTTATTTTCTTGTCACATTGTCTCAAACGTAATTCCTGAGCATGGAGAAATAGGTGAAACGTTACGGCAGTTAGAGTCATTTCAGTTGAGAAGATGAGCGTTTAGGGAACCAGTCTCAAACGGGTGCTGAAATTCGTGTTCTAAAGAGCCCTTCCAATATCTAATAAGGTGTCCAAAAGCAGGAGTGTGTACTGAGATCTGGAGGGCAGGGGTGGTAGTTAGACTTGGTTCCAAGAGGTTGGCATCTTTTGACAATGTAGTAATGATATTTTGAGTCAGTGTGTAACGCTGAATTATGATACTACTCCTGTATGAGCCAAAAAATTATGGTTTGACCTTACCATCAGAGTAGGTTTGAATCCTTTCAGGATATTTTCTTGCATGTGGGAAGACATCCTGTCAGAGTAGGTTTAAGTCCTTGCTGAATTGGCTTTATTTTGAAACCATGATAAGAGGTTCAGTGTCACAAGCTTCCTTCGGGCCACATGAAGTGACTGAATGTAATTCTGCATGAGAACTCTGGTAGTATGGCCCTCCTTGCACACCATCAGTCTACCGCTTCTGTCACGAACAGCAGCCTAACCTGCATGGAGATGTGTTAGTCACTGCGTACATAGTTGTTTATTAAATCCAGTACTGTCAAATTGGAAATTAAAGATTACAAAGTGTTTTAAATTTTGAGGGAGAAAATTCTATTAAGAAAGTGTCTCAGAAATAGTTGAAATGGATCTAGAGTTCCTCACTTTTCAGTCTGCTCTGATCGAAGAATTGTCCATAGAGAGAATGAAACAAATATTTATCTATATGTTAATCCTGGTATTCATAATATGTAATTATTCCTGAGTAACTTCAGTTTCCAAAAGGTTACTTCATATGTTTTATGTACACATAGAGACACACATGCATATATTGGCCTGAATAGAACTAGAACAGGTTAGCTATTATCTTTGTAATTCCATGGATCTGACTTATGTGCAGCATAAAAGATACATCATTTTTGGTTTCAGCAAAAAAAAAAAAGATTTATGTAGGAGCATATACTATTTCATAACTAATTCTTTTAGCTTATCATAAGCATTATCTATATTTCACTCCTGTTGTAGCTTAAATCTCACCTCTTTAAAGATTTTTTCAAGGATATAAAAATGTACTCATAGTTTGGAATAATAACATACATAAATTCTATTTAAAAATACGTATTTCTTCTAATCATGACCTGGCTGAAGAAAGACAGGATGGATGGCTCTGTGTCCCTGGGGAGCATGAAAATTTCTCAACAAGCTGAACAAATGAAGGGGCTTAGTTTGCTGGCTTGAGAGGGCTCTAGTTTGAGGCTTGTATGTTTTATGTTCCAAGACTAGCTATCCTAAGGTTGTTGTAATTATTAAGAAATTGATACCTGTAGGTCTAGGGGCATTTTTCTAATGCAGTGGATGCAGCCACCTATTTGACCTTGGCTGCTCTCCTTCAAACTGCAAATATAAACTGCCGAGACTGAAACGTAGAGCATTTTTCCTTTCCTATATGAAATAAAATTTCATATGGATTCTTCTCTCATGAAAATAATCAAGTAATTAAAATTGAGACAACTAGGAGAAACCCTGTCTGGTGAGCAGATGCTCCACAAAAAAACCCCAAACTTTTCAAACTTAACGATTTAATTAAAGACAATAGAGGATACTTCTTCAAGAAAAACTAGCTCTTAAATGTTTTTGTTTTATACTTTGCCTCATTATGACATTGACTAGGCTGTAGGTAACAATAATGATGTAGGGTTTTTTTTACATGACTTATCTCTGCAGTAGTATTACCAGGCATAAAATACCTTTCATTTATCCCCAAATACTTTGTAAACTGTCTACTCTTGACCTATGAGAGAGGGAAATAGTATTGTGCTTATCTCAAATGCAAGCAAATTCCAAGTGTTAGTGAGTCTAATGTTTAAGGTTTGTGGGGAAAAGTTGTTGATATTCACATAGTCCCCCTACAAACCAGAAACTTATGCCCTTCGTGGTCGGTGGGATAATATGGCTGAGAGTAGGCTGGTTAACTGAAGATCAGGCCAAGTAAAAGAAGAGTTAAAATATAGGATTCTTTTGAGAGAATAAAGAATGTTTGCAATCAATACCAATCAACAAGTGTTAAGAAAGTAGAGTCTGTCAAATAATCCTGATTATGTTATTTGTTTTGATTAGACGTGCAGATTTCCATGTAGATGTACAGTTGTGTTTCTCAAGCATTCCGAATCACTTGGCTTTTGATACCTCGTGGTATTCTGATTAAAAACTACCCTCTGTACAGTCAGGTTGTAACTGGAACATCACCTATTTTGACTATTATGGGGAGTTCCTTTTTTAGTAGAATTTTGCAAGAATCCAAATCCACTTAACTATTCATCAAGAATCTAAATTCAAATGTAAAGTAAATACTGTTATAAATACAAAAACTGGGAAGATGAAAAAAAGAAAAAAAAATCAAAAGTCTGAAGCCACATAATTAGTAGGTTTGCAGAGACATCTTAGAGCATTTTCTGATTGCATGTAAATTGCACATTTAGGATCTTTTTACATACTTAATACCTGATAATGAGAGACTGTATCTTGTAAGCCAGTGCAACCAAAAAGCCCTGAGAAAGTGGTAGGAGATAAACAAATGAGTATGGGGTCCCATTCTAATGTTGTAATAGAAAAGTGAGTGCAAATCCTTGGATGTTTCAGAATGAGTAGGACAGGGGAATAACTGCTGTTTTGTAGCATGTTGGTGAATGATGCATCTAGTTTTGAAGTTCCTCTTTTTTGAAAAGAGGTAATAGAAAATATCTACAGAAGTTGCTCTAATACCGGACAAAATTTGTCCTTTAAGAAGCACAAAAATTGATCTGTTTAGTTTAGCTAGATTTTGACTTGTTTAGAGAACACAGGTTTCATCTTCATTTGAGGAGGAAAATACTGAGTGTGTCTTATTCCTTTGGTCAAGTGAAAGCTGTTACAGCACTAAATGGTCATCAGTTAGATCCAAACAAATTTTAACAGCAAGGTCTATAAATCACCAGAATAAATTGAATATAAGAACATAGAACAGAATACAAGATTTTAAGTAAGGATTGATCACACCACTTACTTGTATTCTCAGATCTGACACATGCAAAAGCCTTACACATAATGTTTGTAGAGCTTTGGAACATCCAGAAAGCGTTTAGAAATGCTTTAGTGAGTGTCATGGAGTCTCTCCAAATAGACAAGGCACATACTCGAAATGAGACTTATTCTAATGACTTTAGTACTCCAACAAGCATTAGAACTATAGGTTCAGATATTTGTCAAAAGCAGCTAATACCACACAGGGGATTTGAGCTTAAGCTTTAGGGACGATGACCCAAGACACACACAGACCTTAATGCTGAAGTTTTAGCAATGATGACCCAATAAGGTGAAGGCTCTCAACCTTGAGGAGTCACTTTGTCCTTATCCAAGGGGACAGTCCCTGACTGCACACCTGCTGCTCTGAGAAGGACTGGCTCAATTTGCTGTCTGACAGGGCTCCGTTCATACCCTAGTCAAATCTGACCTGTGGTCATATATGGTCTTTGGTTGAGAAACTTCTCTTGACCAAAGCATTTCTTTGTCTGAGGGTTCTGCCTGTTGACTGAGGGGCGTTATCTTTCCTACCTCTC
>NW_009718611.1:0-12967 GCF_000703405.1 Apaloderma vittatum
AGCGCGACGAACGCTCCGGCCGCAATGAGGCGGTGCAGCAGCCTCCCCGCAAAGCGCAAATTTATTGGTTAAAACTAAGAATTAACACCTTTAATGTTCAAGGAACGTGATACATTAAGATTCATTCAACACCCAAACATAACAGCCTCGGGAAGCAGAGGAGATACGTTGTTGGAGGCTTTTAACGTTCAGTGCAAACCAAGTCCTTTAGAAAAGTCCTCACTGGAGACTGGGTGGTTTTCACATTTTATCTGTTCAAGGCCTGGTAAACAGGCAAAACTACCCCTGTCCCTGTGTGGAGCATTTGATTACCTCTGAGATAACGCTGTACTTGCAGAAGGAACACCAAGTACTAACTCCATGGAGAAGCTGGAGCTCCTTGGGGAACAGGAGACAAACCAGGCTTTGAAGCACCCCTTAAAAGATTGTTTCTAGGGTAGCTCCCATTCATTCACGATACAAAAGGTCTGATCCGCAGATCAACAGAACTAAGCACCATGACTAAGTGAAAACAAGTTCCTCTGAGCCAAACCCAGTCCTATTTATGTCCATGGCAAAACTGGTTTAACTTGATGGATGTGCAAATTTATACCACTCTGGGCCCAGGAGCTTGACCTTAGTGTCTGTGCAGCTTGCAGTCCTGGCCCCAGGTCTCCTGCTGGGTGAGGAAAAATGTCAGCGCCACATGCTGCACATGCCACGGCGATAACACGCTGTTTCACTTAATTATTTTTTTTTTAATTACCTTTTGGAGCCTGCACCTTCTAGAAAGTCTCCCATTGCCTGAACTATAGTCCATATTGAATAATGCTTCTAAAAAATCCAGTTTCTTCCTGTGATGCAGAGGGCTCGACTAGAACTGAAGCCAGTGTCCCTTTCTAGTTCCCATACCAGTGATTCAGAGCAAGGAGCTACGCAACTGCTGTCCAGCATGAACCAGATCTGGCAGCCCATCTGACAGCCGGGCTAGCAGAACTGACTGCTAGAGCGTCCCATGACCCCCTGACACACAAGTAAATCCTGTGGCCATTCAATCTTCCTCAATCCAAAGGTCGGGTTTTCATGTTTGGCATGGAGTACAGAAAGGAGCTTGGAGGAGAAGAAAGATAAATCCTTGGCACTCAGAAGAACCAAACCTTCCAATAAAATAATCTCGTACCCGTTATAAATGAAAGGCCTTCTATTGCAGACCTTACAATAGCCACAGTAATGTCAGCTGGACAGTATAGGCAAAAAACCCTACTTTTTCAGGTAGGAAAATATGCTGTATCCATTATAAAAAAATGGGCCTTCTGCAAGTGTTGCTCTGGCCTTACAATAGCCCTGCCGAGGTCTACTGAACAGCATGGGCAAAAAGGTAGAAAAATTGTAAGATTGGTCCTCCAAAGACTTCCACCTTAGCACATACTGCCCATACCAGCTTTATTTTTTGTGATGAGCAGGAACTACTTAATGCTTTTTACATTTAGCTGAGCCATAATATGCAAAATTACGTATGTTTATGACATGTACCAGGATGTCAATTTTTAAACATTGGCAATAAACAGGTTGTCCCATGATCCGCATTAAGCTGTACAGACCATTATTTAGGAACAGAATGAGCCGATCATTGATTTAGTGCCTGAAGATGCTGCAACTCCCAAATTCATTCCAGTGGCAGAAGCCTTTTGGACAGTTGCTATACTGTATTAAATCCATAAACAAATCCTCAAAGGTGTATCTGGGCAGGGTAGCAGAAAACACCACATGCTGTGTGCTCTGTGTTCCTGGGTTTTATAACTAAGGGTAGTAGTACAAAATAAGAAAAAATGGAGGAAAAGTCCAGAGCCCCCTCTTAATCTGTCCAAGATTGATTCCCAGTATCTCAGGCATGCAAACATCTGCTGTCCTCTAAGGATGAGTAACTGCACTAGATACTGGCAGTGGCTTTTAAATGGCTGTCTCACAGTTAAATTGCAAGTTTTCCTTGTTTCATGTCCAGTCAGGGCCAAGAGCTCATTACTCACTTTTGTCCATACTGGAGTAGGGATGTGTATCTGCCCATCCCTTCAGTTAAAGAAATTGTCCTGTACCGGTCAGTTAATTCTTCATTTCTGGCCTTCGATTTAGTGTGCTGTGCATGGCTATAGAATACTGCTTTTTAAGAAAAGGGGATGCATATAGTGGCAGGTGTTGGAGGAAGACAATGCAGTAGGTACTGTTAAAGGTTTCATGCCATTTCTTCACACTATCGTCCACACTTCATTCTGCACTTTGCAGAATTTTCTTAACATTGACATAAAATCTTGTGGTAACATCTCCCTTGTAATCCTGTATGCCATGTTCCCAAATCCATGTGCAGAGCAGCACTCAGCTCGTCCTGTGTCACAGCACGAACTTTTTCAGTGCAGCTCTGAGCTGTGGTTTTAGCCTTCATCAGCCAAGGAGCATCTCTGTTTTCTCACAGTGCTGAGAAGAGGTGAGTTGCCAGCCTTTGCGGCAACTTTTCCATGAGGGAAGAGTTGGTTTTTTGTCAGCAGAATCAGATAGGAAACTACTCATCACATGAAAATAAATACGTCTGTGTCCTCCAGAGAGAAATGCAGGTGAAAGACACAGCCTCTCTGCACTTTCTTGGGTAGACTTGATGTGTCCGTGAGGTTCGCTTGCATCTACAGCATCTCTGTCTGTGAAATCTTTCTGCTGCTGAAAGGAGGAGAGAGCCATCAAGCCTTTTATACCAGGGTCCCATTCTTACTGTCATATTTCAGCCTGGGCCGGGGGAAGTTGAGGGTGGCGTACTCTGTGGCATTCTGCATTTGTAAGTTCTTCACTTCTGCTGCAGAACGCTCCCGGATCTTGGTGAACACTTGGATGTCTGCATAATGAATGCTGTCATCCTGCTTCACGCTCCCGGGTTTACTTATGGTGGCGTAGAGAGGAAACTCCGGGACATCTTCGTACGTTGGAGCCTTTGGGGAGAAAGAGCTCTGGAAGGTCAGCTCCCTGGGCTGCTGTTACACATGCCTTCCCCAGACCAGGCAGAGACACCCTGCACACTGCCCCCAGCACCATCCAGCCCTCTGATACCTCAGGCTCAAAGAGTTTTTATCCTACTGCTTCCACTGCCCTTTAGGGGAAAAGAATGGGCCCACATCACTGTGCAGCAATGCACATTGTTCCCACAGCCATAAAGCCTGTACAAGATGAGACAATTCATGGCTCTGAATAAGCTCCCCCGTGTCCTCCTAACTCATCTAGCCTAGGCAGTGGTGGTCAGCCCTGTCTTCTCAGTGTACAGTTAGAAAAACAACTTTGGGAAGCCATTTACCTTCCTGCCAGGCTCATGCTGTCGGCTCTCAGGTTTCACATTAGTTCCTGAAAAAACACCAGCAGATCAGGTTAACACAACTGTTTATTGTTCCACCTTTGAATACAGAAATGCGGTGTCTGGCCCACAGGCTCTCCCCACTGGACACAAAACAAATTTCTACCTCATCTGACACCCTCAATCCTAATGCTGTCTCTGAGGCTTGCCTCCAAGAAGAAAGCCTGGGCTTGTTTCTTTGGAAAAAATAAGGTTTCCCAGGATGACAACATGCCGTGGATCGCAATGTTCTTGGCAGAACCTAGAAGGACAGACACAGCACAGAGACTTTCCTTGTCAGGCCCTTGGAGAAGTCAGATCCAGTTTTGTTATTTCCTTTGCTGCCTGGCAAATGTATTTTGCCCAGCATGGTCTAAAGGCCACAGGATACAACTGGGTTACTTAGGGAATGCAGTTTATTCTGGGGTACTGATGTCAGACAGATGTTTGCAGCTCTTAAGGGAGTTTGATGCAGCTTCTGCTATGCTGCCACTTGAGAGTACTCACATATGTTTTGATGTGAGACATATTTTAAAGATACTGCTGAAGTCCCTTCCCTCTCACTTGCAAGTCCCCTGCCATATCACACCCATTCCCTTAGGTTTTAAAGGAATTTTGCCTCTTGCTTCTACCTAACTTCTCTTGAGAAAGGCTAAGTACAAAAGAGGATGGGAGAAGACCTCAGCCTCAGGGATCAGTTCATCATCAGCACTGACTAATGCCAGCTAACCAGAGGCTCAGTCACTCCATATCTTTTTAAAGTATTTTCATAGATCCTTACCTTGCTTTTCTTTCTTTCTTTTAAAAGGTGAAGGACAATTCCTGAAATCAGAGAGAGATGTTAGCCCTGAGAAGCCCCAGCCTCTACTCTCCTAACAGGAAAACCCAAATGCACCACCCCACAGTACCACATCTATGGGTCATGAGAAAGGCTCAAGACGTGTCTCAGAGAAGAGGTATTGAGCCAAGCCAGAACCTGACCGACTCTTGCAGGGAGAAGGTCCAGAGGGGAGATGTGGGGATGTGTTTCCTTCTTCTGTGACATACCTACCATATCCCACAGACACTCCCAAGTCTCTTTGCCTGTCAGCCCTGCCTGTCTGTCAAATATACAATACACATACACATCAGAGTGAATGAGAAGAGATTCCACTGTGGTTTTGCAACCACATTTCCACAGCTGTCTGATCAAAGCTGCAGGGTGAAGACCACAATCTCAATTGGCACAAACCCCTTCTTTTAGAGCTGGATGCTCTGATAGCCCAGTACCCTCTGCTTTGGCCCCCTTGCCCAAGGAGCAGCTCTAGGCAGACCTTGTGCTAATTTAGTGTTTCAGACAGTTTTCCTGTTCTCAGTTTTCCATTTAAAATATAACCAAACCAAACAAGCTATGCATTTAATATAAGCTAAGCCAAACCCTAATCTTGGATGTATCTGTGTGTCCAGAAAGAGACAAGCCAAATACAGCTACGTTCCAGCCATGGAATGAACAGGAGCCAAATTCATTCCAGCTGTAACAACAGAGCCAGGAGCTGAGCTCCTTCAGGTTGTTGCTGCTAGGGGAACTTGAGCTGTCTGGCATAGCAGAGACATGTCACATTCTGACTCAGATGCATGAAGGAAATGTTACGGTTGCATCATGCTCAGAGGGCCAGAGGAGAGCAGGTGCCAGCCCTGGTATGGCACCTCCTGCGTACGTCTGTCCGTCTGGTGGTCAGCTGGGTGCTGACCAACACAGCATGCGGCTCGGGGTCTCACATGGGTCTGTGTCTCTACTGCAGCAGAGGCAGCAGCTACAAGTGGGCAGCTAGCACTTTAAATGGGACAACAGAGTTACCAAATGGTTCCCAAGAAAATTTATATGTCCTGAAGCACGTTCATTTGCCAGATAGTCCTGCCACGGGCAGGAACAATGGAGTGCCTGGGGCAGGCTTCTGCCTTTACCGGCTTCTGGAGGCAGTTTCAGTGGGTGAGTGGGTGAGCAGGACAGCATGTGCAGTAATGCCTTTGGCACTCTAATGGCAAAACAAAAAAGCATGAATGCAGGCAAAGAACTTGGGAGACCTTCAGAATGGTCAGTAATGATTAACTAGACTTGCTAGACCAGGGAAGTCAAAGGCGGCTTTGGGGAAGGCAGGGTGGCCACGCGCGTGTGCAAAAGGATCCAACGCCGCTTCTCATGTCTTTGCTGTGTGCTGTCCCACAGAGGCACCAATGGGTCTCCAGTGCTTGACAGACAAAATTTGAGGGCTGCCCCCAGGAGTTAGGGTCCTAGCTCAAGGCAGCATTGCTTTGTCTGGCAGCGGTTCTCATTTGGTTCTTGGTTCTTGCAGCTTCCTCCTCCACTGTGTCTATGAGCTTGTGCAGTCTCCAGGGCCTCCTTGCCCAGGTATGTGTGCCACAGCACGTCGCTTCGTTAGAGCATTCAGGCATGTTGTGCAATGTAATTAAAATAGCACCACTTGAAGCAAAATCAACAGGTTCTCTATCCTCTTTTCAGGGAGACAGGTTGCAGTATCAGCTTTCCAAGCTGCTCTTGCTCCTTTTGGTTCCCTTCCTTTGTAGGGAGAGCATTAGCAGCCAGTGTGTAGGCTGGAGCTATTCTGAGGCTGTATGCAGGCTAATCACAGCCAGGCAAGAGACGGCATCTCCCAGCCTCAGATCTGTGGTAATTAGAACGGATGTGGCAAGGGAAACAAGAGCAGGGCAAACCTCTCCCTTCTTCTCAAAACTAGGTCAAACATGTTGTAACTAACTCACAGCCTCTTAGAAGCACACTGTATTCTACATGAGAGCACACACGTCCCTGCTCCTAGATTGCTTCTTCTCCTTTCCCCATGTCAGTGCCAACATCATATTTGCCCTACACAAGCTTGCTTCACAGTGGATCCTGAATTTTGACATGCACACCAGAGGCCCTGAGTACTAAACTAAGTGGTGAGAATACCTGGGGTCTGCCCTCCACAGGACTATACTTGCAGAGGTACCCAGACTAAAGGTACGCCTTCCTTCGTCAGTAACTTTCTTCTGAATTTACTGTAATGGCATTTTTTTAAAGACTTCAGGAACCTCCTCAATCTCTTGCTCTGTCGCTCTTAGGACCCGTGCTTTGGTAGTGATCATGACAAGGATTTTCTATCCAGGAGAAGGTGGATGCCTACCTCCTCTGAGCCCTTTTGTAAGTCTTTATTTAGGAAGCCCAGCTCTTCGCTGACACAGCTGTGGTGCTGAGAAAATGCACAGAAATAAAAGCAGTAGAGGTGCCTGGAAACACCTGAACTAAAATTAAGTACTTTTTCCCCCCACTGTGTCACCAAGGCAAAGTTATGAATCATGTAAATTTCTGCAGTGGAGCTTCACTGCGCCAGTCTGCTCTTGATCATGGTCCTCAGTAGGTGTCTCCCAAGCCCATGTTACCGACACCGCATTCCCATTTGCCTTCCTCTCTTCTTGCTTGGAGCCCCTTTGAATAGCCTGCACAGCATGGGGACAGCCTGGGAGCCTGAGACCCTACTTCACCCATGTGTTTCCATGTGCAGGATAGAAAATGATGCATCTAGGAAGAGAGCGCTGCTTTCTCCTCATTGCACAGTCTATAAGGCAGATGTTCTTTGGCCAGAGCTTTTCCCTCTGCTGCAGGAATCTGCCAGAAGATAGTACCAGCTTCCTACTTTCCATGCAGCCTCTGGGAGGAAATAAAGTGGGATACAGGAGTCTTGGTCCTGTAGCCTAGACAAGGGGGAGAGCAGAATTTGAGCCAGCCTGCTACCGTGATGCTCCTCAAATGGAGCAGAAAGCTGCTCTCCTGCCTGGCCCTGCATAGATGAGTGACCTTCAGATTCTGGTTTATGCTTCCTTTTGGAGGCAGAAGTGCACAGCCTGGCACTGTCTGGACATGAAAGTGCCACGACTGCATATGCTGTAATGGTGTTGTTTGTACTCTGGAGTCTCTAGCGTTGCCAGTCCACGCTGTGGTATGGCTTTCCCTGCCTCACAGCATCACTAGAGTGCCTGGCAACTACAGCTCTGCTCAAGGGAACCAGATTGTGTACCAGACATCCCTTGATCAGGCCCTTGTCCACTGTAGTCATGAAGCTGATGCCCTGGGTATCTCATTTACCCTCTGCCACAGGGTACAGAAAGTAGAAAATGGGACTTTCAGTGCTGGACATGTCAAGAACCAGCCTTTCATCTCCCACCTACTGCTCCTAAATCCCAAACTCCTCTGCCCTCCAGCTCAAGTTGAAGAGTCCTCAGTGGCCTGAACCTTCTCCTCTGCTTCAGCCACTAGGCGATGCTGTGCCTCTTGTAATTATTAAAAAGCGCTCATGAATTTCTAATACTTTTAACAAATGCAGTGTTGGAGAGAATAGCATTGGAACTTCATCTGATATTCATGGCTCAGAGCTGAAAGTATTTCCACTTGGCACCGAACAATGCTTCACTGTGCCCTTTTCTGTAAGCAGGAGGTTCAGGGCACAACATAAGCCAGGAGGGATTAAACTGTCATCCTCCCTCCCGGGGAGAAAGAGCAACATCATCTGAAATACATGTCCAGGATTTCCCAAGAGCAAATAAAGCCAAGACAGACACAGGCAGGAGAAGGGCTGGAGGAGCTGACGGCAGGCTCGGATAGCTGACCCACCAGCCCTTAGCGCCAGCACTGCCCCAGGGGCCGCTCCCTGCAGTATGTCAGGGGGGTACTTTATGATGTCTACCTGGCCAGAGACCTTTGGGGCAAGGACAGGGATTTAACTAGATCCTGCCTAGAACTGAGCTATTCTCAGCTGCTGGCATGGCTGTGGCATCCCAAGCTGCCGGTCCCAGGAGGTGCCACAGCCCGGCTGGGCTGAGGGATGTGAGCAACAAAGCCCCTTCGCCTCCCCCTATCCTCCCTTTGGCAGGCAAGGGCTGCCCCAGCCTCCTGTCCCTGCCCCGGCGGTGGCACAGCAGCGATCCAATGCCCCTGCTCCCTTGCTCTCCGTTTCTGTCTAGGCTGGCAAGGTGCGGGGCTGAGAGCCGGGCTAGAGCCCTGGCATAAGCAATCAAAGCTTGCCAAGTCCACCCAAACTTTCGCTCAGGCTGCCCGGCGCTTTGTCTGCCATCCCCACACCTGGCAGATGCCGTACTCACCATGGTCGCCCGCAACTGCAGAGATTGCCCATGTCGCTCCTTCCTCCATGAAGGAGAAGTGTTTTCTGGACAGGGAGAGCTTGTATTTCCTGGTTCCTGCTCGGCCCCTGGCTATTCCAAGGGAGTGTCTGGCAGTGTCAGATTTCTCTCCATCACCGCAGCGGGGCTTTGCCAGGCCCGTGCGTGCCATCTACCGGAGGGCTTGCCCTGGGCTCTCTGTGCCCCCGGGGCCTGGGCTCACCTTTTGCTACCCAGGCAGGAGAGGGCAAGGGAGCAGCATGCCTCCAGGCCATGGTCCTGGGGCGAAAATTCGGCTTGATGATTTGTACAGGGGATGTCCTTCTGCTATCCCTCTCTCCCATCAGCACCATCCTGCTGATGCCAGCAGTGATGCAAAAGAGGATGGAGGAGGGACTTCAAATGTTCCTGAACAAAAGGAGAAACACCAGAGTGGGAGCTCTCAGTGCAGCTGTTCCTGCTGTTCCTGCTGCTCATCATTGCATCTCAAGCAGGATGGCAGAAAAATGTGTGGTGCAGGCTGGCATCATCTGAGAAAGAGAGCCTGTCTTATTGGGAGGGCGGTGATGCCCCAGTGAAGGTGAGAGCAGCCTTGCAGGTACACTCTCAGCTAAGCTGCAGGCAGAAAGGCACATCCAACCTTAAGGATGATACTGGGAATCTATTTTTTTTAAAGCTACCTAATGAAAGCATACAGATTTGTACTTTTGAGAATGAGAATCTCATGAGAGACCTTGTGTCATTAAGGATCTGCAATACAGCTCCTAGGCTCACCCCTCAGCATGTCCAACAGGAACATTAGTGTGTATTTTACCTCTCTATACCTGTTGAGAGCCCTTCAGACTGTGGCTAGTCATTCCTGGACTGTGAATGGCAGGTAGCTAATCTCTGGCAGCTCTAAGAGAGCTGGTACTCAGTACTGAAAGATACCATGTTAATGCAGAACTCAAGCAGAACCTGTGCTCCACAACTTTGATTTGGCTGTCAGGCCCAGTTCTATGCAGGCCTGAATGTCTCCTGGGATGTGTGGACAAGTGGGTAAGTTTTAATTCACACTTCTGATGGGCTATCTCGGGAACGGAACCTAGTCCCCTACTCCAGCTGTACCCATACTCTCAGCCAGGCTCACAGCATGGTTTATCATCTGCCCAAGTGCAGATCAAAACTTGTCTCTGTCCAGAACTGGCAGGAGGAAAAAGGTTTTGCTTTGGAAGGACCATGAGACACAGCTGCTCTCTTAGCTGAATCCTGGATGCGCTAAGACCATTGCTTGCAGAGCCTGACTCTTGATTCAAAACTGCTCCTCAGTATGTGGCTGGAGACATTGCACAGTTCAGCCTGTGCCACAGCACCCTAGTGAGAATTTAAGATCAGATTTATGCAGGCAGATAGAATTCAGTCCTGGTCCCAATAGGACCATGTTCTCAGGGTCCTGCAAAGACCAGGTGGTATCAGGAGTCTGTCCTTGCTTGGTAAGTTGCAGACTGTATGTCTCTGGGTTTGCCAGAGACACTGTTATTTTAGTGAACCAATGCCTGTTTTGATTTCTGGGATAACTTGGGCTTTGTTGTTTTGTGGAAAAGAAAAGACTAAAGGCTTGGAGCCTGTTCCCATCAGCCATTTTCACAAATACTGGAGCTGCTGGTTTGAGCTCCACCAGAGAAACAGAAAGGCATCAAAAATATTGGCAGAGCTGGAGAGCATTTGGCTGCCACTCTGCATTCCCTCCTCAGTCTGTGTCTACAGGAATGAAAGAGAGCATGGCTTCCAGCGCTCCTGCTCAGCAAACTGATCAGGCTATTTTGTGCAAGGTCTGTCAGGGTGCAGAGGAATAACCCAGTGGCTGACACCAGGCAATGCCAGCCCTTCTCACTACATCACTACTTGGGGCAGCTGTCTTCATGCACTCAGGGACATTGTTCGGGCAACAAACTGTGCAACTGGCACAGGACAAGTCTGCGAGTGCCCAGCAATAGGGAATGAACTCATTGGAGAGCAAAGACAGGGCAAATAAAAGCCAGAGAGGGAACAGGACTGTGTACTGACTACTAATACTGTGCATTTCTATTGCGATAGTGTCAAGGCGCCTCAGACATGGAGGAACTGGGACCATGCTGTAATAGATTTGGTACAGGCATACAACAAGCTGGCATTGTCTATACAAAATGGAGAGAGAGCTCTGAACTATTTTGGGAACTTTTGTCTCAGAACCCGCTCTCTGTGCAGCCCCAGCCCTGACCACATGGTGTTTTCAGACCCCAGTGGTTCAGCAACCCACAGGACTTGTGTTAAGAGTCAGAGCAGGGCTAGATGGCATTTCACGCTATAGTGTGTGCCGTGCCTGCACTGCGTGTGTATGTGCCCTCCTTCAGCCAGGCACCATCTGCCCAGCTCGCAGGTCAGACGCTGACCATCCTCCCAGTGCTCCATCCGGTGAAGATGTTTATCCCGGTGACAGGAGGCCTGCAGTGAACCAGCATGAAGATGTCCAGTCAGAGATGGAGAAAATCCTTTCATAGCTGCTGCTCTAAAGTGGCTGTGAGTTTGTGTAATCCTTTTATGGCAGGGAACTAAGGCGAATATGGCCATGCCTGACCCTACGCATGGACAGGTCTCTGCCCTCACCGCAGGAATATGGGCTCAGGAACTCAGCCTTCCCGGGACTCACAGCTCGGGTGGGTGCTGCTGTGAATGGGATGTGGTATGTGTGTGGTGCAGTGCATGAGGCTGGTGTGGCATGCACTTAAGAGCACGGAGGGGCTTCTACACAGGGCAGCAGTTAAGGACTGGACTGTTCCTGCCCTTGCAAGCAGCTGCTTCAGGTAACTGAAAGTCATTGTCTCTGGAATTATTATTAATGACTTAGACAAGGCCTGTTGTACAGGTGGTTTCTATTTTGACAGTGTGTGAAATACTTACAGGCATAAGCTTATCCGGTCCTACTTCATGAGTAAAGGCATCCCTCGGCAGCACAGACTGTGAGCATGGGTATCTGATCTGCACCAGAGGGGAATGGATGTGTAGCCATGCTCCTGCTTACTCTCACGAGGCTAGCAGGCCGGGCTACTTTTAATTTGACTCTGATCCTCATGGCTGGCAGAGGCTCTGGGAAGTAGAAAATAGCTGCACAGTGATTCACACTGCTCTGGATCTCACTTTGCCTGGCAAGGGTGAAAGAGAAGCCTTATACCCATGTTTCAGCCACCAAGGAGATATGCTGGACGGGATAGACTCCTGAGCTGGCATTTCTGGCCCTACGCATTCGTGGAGGCAGAGTGCAGAAGCCTGCAGGTCACATCCCAGAAGAGAGAGCGAGATCTCTGCACAAGGGCCTTGCAACCTCCTCTTTCCTCTTTGGGAGAGCTGCACAGAGGCATGCCAGGGACCCCCATATTTGGCCAATGACACAGCATTTTGGCTGCTTTAATTGGCTCTGACAAGGCAAGGATTGCAACTGGCACCTGCTGAGCCCTTGGGGCCATCCAAGGCAGCAGCTGCCACTGACAGCAGCACACAGCATCACAAGACTAGGGAGACATTTCTCATGTAGCTGGTAGCATCACGGTGTCTGCAAAAGCAGCCAAATTCATCCCCTCTGTGACTTTACAGAGAGTGCTGGGATGCCAGCAAGGCACTTGGGATGTGAGCAGAGACTTTCCCTTCAGCATTTTGTGTCTGAAAAGGTCTGTGTGTTAACAAGCCTTATGTCCCATAAACTAGAGGTCTGAAGCAAGCAGAGACCAGGGCTTGGCATACAATTAGTTGGGCTAACTCCAGCTGTGGGTCTGGAAATGCACAGTGAGCCTCCAAGAGCCCATCACTCTACATTTTCTCTCCTCTAGGCTACACCTACGGCGGGCTCCTTACAACAGCCAGCAACTCCGGCTGCACCTGAGCCAGGAGGGCCAGTCACAGAGGTCCCACTGGTTGCCTCATGGACAGGAGCCCTCCAAGTCCCCACTGGTGCTATTTACACAGATGAACTCAGTGTGAAGTCTCTGCTGCTCCGCTCCCTGCGTCTGGAGCAGCTAAGGCACCATCCATCCTTCCTGCTGCAGAGTAGCTTGGCCAGAAGCAACATGAATCCAATCAGAGGCAGATTTAGACAAGATCAGAGGCAGATTTATTCCTCTTTCCTCCTGAGAGCTGCAGGCACTTTTACAGACCAACAAGCACCTTCCAACTCCGCAAAGGTCAGCCACCACCTCAGAAGCAAGGCACAGATACCTTTTCTTCCTTCTTACCAGTATCTTTCCAGGTTAGAGCACAGCAGCTGTTTTAAGAGTCCACTGCAACACAGCCTCACAGTGTAGAGTAAGAGCAACCCTTGCCATTTGCCAGGAAAGAAGAACACCCTACATGGTGCTCAATGAGCACTTGACCCTGGAGAAAACTTGCATTACAGTCCCTCACACTAATATTTTAGTCCCCCTCTTTTTTCAGTTTCAAATCCCTTTTCCCAGCCATTAG
>NW_009718612.1:0-31128 GCF_000703405.1 Apaloderma vittatum
ACCCTGCACTTGGTCTTGTTGAAGTTCATACTGTTGGCCTAAGCCCATTGACCCAGCCTGTCCAGGTCCCTCTGCAGTGCCTTCCCACCCTTCGGCAGATTGACACTCCTCGCCCCAGCTTGGTGTCATCTGCAAACTTAATAAGGGTAGACTCAGTGCCCTCAGGAGAAACTGAAAAGGCCTGTCTGAAATGAATATTATGGGTCTAACAAGGCAAATCTATTCTACTTACAGAAATCTGTGAGTTTTCCTCCTCTTCATGAGGCATTTGTACTCAATGTGACAGAACTTGTGCATGCAGGATCTGTGACAAAATGCACCAGAATTTCTGTCACCCAGTTTGACATTTGCCTCTCAGTATGCTATACAATCCCTAAGCAAAGTTACACATGCCAAATGAAGCAGACATTCAAGTGAAATTGCTAATGTGATCTGCATTTGATTTCTTGATCACTTTTGATATTGATATCCACTATTTATTTCTGAGTTTCATATTAAGTTATCCATTCACTCTGTTAATTGCTTTCTAGCCATTTCAGCTGACTTTTTAATTTATGATCTGCTGGTAAAGAAAAGCTCATGGAGAGAATAGCATACTACACAGTCACAGTACAGCAGCAGAAATCCAAATGTAATAACTTGCTGATAAAAAATGATTTAAAATGTAGTATCTGCAGTCTGAATTAAACTGGAACTATTAGAGATCGTAGGTTTGTATTTTGCATGAATTGTGATACTACTGAAAGTTCTAGATGAGCTCTTGTTGTGTTTGCCTTTATCAGTACACAAATTTATCTTCAGTGTGCTAAGCTGAATTATAGCTGAAGAACTTCCAGTTACTCTTCATTGTAAATGCTCGATATATTTCATTCTACAAGCAAGCCACATTCTGTGCTATGAAGCAGTTGCCTCTTGCTGGATGATATCAGTAAAAAAACATTGCCTATCCAGGAGGTGATTTTCCAATTGCATGGAGCTGGCAGAGTTCATCTCCTGCCCAATTCTTTCACTGGTGATGCAAAACCCACAATTAGCATCTGTACTATGCAAAAACATGTTATTAAATGTATTGTGCAGTAAGGAGCAGGAATAGCAGAAAGGCTGCCCCTACATCCTGGTGAAAAATACTGAAATTACTGTCATTTTATTAAACAAGCGTAAGCCAAACTGACCTTTAAGTTCCTCTAACATACTAGAAACAGCCTTAGTGTAGAGGGTTAGTGACAGGAACTTAGAGGAGCAAAGATGACTTTGATGACTTTGGTATCCATCTGTGCTCTGTGACTTTTAAATGCAATCCAAATTTTTGCATTCCTGATGCAAAAAATACTCTTAAAAATACTCTTAAAGAATTAATAGTTCATAGATCTGTACCCTGGCTTTTGAGAATGGATATACTATATTGGATTTTTTCAACTGTTCACAATTAATCTGACATACTCAGTCTTATAAGGTTTTAATTTGAACCTACAAAACCCAGTCCATTTACAAGTTCAAATAGATGACTTTTCGGATTTAGCTATAATAATACTTTGGGTAAGCTAATGTTTTCCTATGCTTGTGTTTGCATTTATTCTTCCAGCCTAAGTCTTTTATTGTCATTCACACAGTCTCCTTAAGACACTTGAGAAGGTGGAATGGAACTTCTTTTAATTGTATGCCGAACTTTACAGTTTCTATGGAACTAAAACTGCAGTCGTAGATAATAGCTGAAATTCACAATTGTTAGATGAAGTGTTAAAAAGAAAGAAAAAATCAGCAGCTACGGAAGAAACTTAAATGGTTCAAAGCCTCAGCATTTTAAAATTCCTCACAGCTAGTTACATTTCCTTTCTCATTTTCTGCTAACGGGGTTCATGTTGGATTAAATCTAAACCTAAGCATGATAAAGCTTTTCATCTTCTGAACAGAGCATTTTAAAGAAATTCCATCAGATTCAATAAAATTCTCTTAACTGGTATTTCCGTAGTTGCCACTCATACTTTCTTTCTTTTGACATGGTATTCCTCAACCTTGAATCACAGGATGTTAAAATTATTTTTTATGTATTGGATGCAAGTAAAAACATTAGAAGCAAATAAAAATGACACAAAGATATTTTCATATGTCACTCCTACAAAATAATATCTGTGTTTTTACTGTTCAACATTCCTATTCTATTAAGTTTTGCTTTAGTGTGTGTGTGCCAGTATTGATTTTGAAGTCTCTTTGCTTAGATATTTTTTTCAATTTATGGATGTATCGCATTTCCTGAGAAATAACATTTTTTATGCTTTATCCTAATTTTAACTTTCTAAAATAGGTAGCAAAATATTTGTATATAAATCTTGTGTATTTGCACACACATTTTTTTTCAGGAGACATTCCCAGAAACTTCCTGCAAGAGTGAAATTAAGATTTTATTTTTACGTACTGATTTTTTCAATTAGGTTGAGTTTGAAGATGGTTCTCAAATAGTAATGAAGAGAGAAGAGATCTATACACTAGATGAAGAGCTTCCTAAGCGAGTAAAAGCACGTTTTGTGAGTATTTGCTGATGATAACTTCATAGTATATATATACTCAAAATGCCAATATCACTATCCTTGGATTTATTCTGGATTTTCAGTTTGCATTTGACAGATGTTTTATGAAGCCTGTACTAATATGACTGACTAAATCAGTACAACAATTAGCACAAGTGTCCATTTGCTAGTGAGAATGGTTAGTTCTTCTAGTAAAGGCAAATGCTACTGTCAAACATAATTCTTTTCTCCTGAAAGGGACATCTTGGTTAATCATCTGTCAGATCATGATTTATCAAGTTAGTAAACATTTCAATTGACAGACATTTTGTTCTTCAAGTATACTTATAACATGTATGCTTTAAAAAAAAAGCAACCTTCCAAGTCCTCAGGAGCTTTGTGATTTTAAAAGCATTGAATTTAATAAAAATGCAGTTGACTTGCTTTAAGACTGATTGATCAGAACTCATTAATTTCACTGACAGGACTCACCAGCATTTTACTAGTCTTTGATTTAAAACCAAATCTTTGCTATATTTTTAAAGTTTCTTGCAGTTTCAAACATCCACCTGCTAATCATTTATACAGTATGCCATGTGGGAAAGTGTTGACTTTCATAAAAAGCGTAACACTTCAAGGTTGAAAAAGGAAAATTCTGTCATACAGTTGTTGGAGGAGACAAGATGACTGCTGTTACCTGTCTTCGTCATTAGTGCTAGATATTGTGCAATTCAGTCCATTATCAATCTACACAGAAGAGCACCATGTTCTCTCGTCTGTTTTCTATTTTAGAGCTGTCTGTTCAAAACTGCATTGCTTTCGTAACATGTAAAACCAAAGCATAAAGGATCAAAAATCTTGCCATATTTGAGAACAAACAATAATTCACTGTCATGAAAAAAAATAGTAATTCCCTCTTACTTGAAGAATCAGTGAAACTTTGAAAGGGAAAGTGGTGCACAGTGTATTTTCCATTGCTGCAGTGAGGTGGGCTCGTACACAATACCTGTTTACACATCCATTATGTGGCATTAATTAGCTGATTTGTGAAATCTGGGTACAAGGAGTTGTAGTGGAATGACATGTAGCATTGCTTTTTCAGGCACATGTCAGCGTATATACATTTGGTGGACTAACATAGCAAGGACTAGCATGGCAAGGTAGCCAAAGAGGGTTTCATTCTAACTTTCCTTCTCTCTGCTTCTTGCCACGTGCAGCTGCCATTGATGTTAGTATCATCTTTTTTTTTCATCCAGTTGTCTGCAGCCGACCCCCACATGAATGCGGTGATTTTCACAAGCTGGGGGTGTGTCAAAGGCAGGGATTGGCATAATGAAAGAAAGAGGTGGTAAAGCTCAGAAAGGAAGAGAGACGGAGAAATGCAAGGCTGTCAGCCTGCTGAGGGAGTGTTCCCTGGCAGGATGCCCTGTTTTACTGAAGGAATAGAGTAAGATTGGGACAGGACTTTCTAATAGAAAGTGTAGCGCTCAAATATTTTTGGCTAAAGACGCCTTTATGTCAAAGTATTTGGGGTAAGTGCACACACCGTTCAGTGTCTTGAGCATCCAAGGTTAAGATACATAGATACCTTGGGAAATGTTAAATGAAATGTCTGGTTATATTCAATGAGGTTTTTCATTATACTGGGAAAGCATTCCATTATCATCTTTTGTTTTAGAGAAACTGTGTAAAAAGCATTGTTAATTAACTGCATGTTCTGTAGAATATAAACTGGTGCATTTCGCTAAGGATAATAATACAAACATAGTTTATGCTACTCTGATAAATATTCAGGGCTTTTGGTATTTGACAGCATTAACTTCATAGGGAGTTAAGTATAGGTTAAAAGCACTGTATTTGGTCAACTAAATAAAACAAACTGCAGCCTGTGCATGATTTTCTCATATCACTTCAAATTCTGTAACTATATAGATTAGTCCTCAAGGTTCGCCCAACACCCCTTCCTCGCACTGAAGACAATGCAAGTTGTTTGCATCTCTTGAAATAAATGACACTAATTCCTCCTAAATGATGCATTTCTTAATCCTGGGGATTTTGCCATGACTCCAGGAGAGGAAATTGGTCCAAAAAAATTCTGCCATTGCTTTTTCCCAAATGGCTTTTGCTGTTTGCTGCCTCACTGCTTTTTTTCAGTTGATTCCTAACTGTTTTCAGTTTTCTGACCAATGGGCAAACCTGTGACTCTGTTTCTTTGCAAATTATGCAGGGTGCAGGTTTTCTTTCAGAAGTTCATGCCATGGTACCTTGCATTTAAAACTTTTCAGAATAACAGAAAGTGGTGGATATTGCTAGGATCAAACCTGCCCAACAATTGCATCACTTCCATGTTGCTATTTTTCACCTTGAATTAGAGTGATTGTGTGACATCTTGATAAAATCAAAACTAAAAATTGATGTTAGTTACATGTTTCGAAGGAATGCTACAGACCTAGAGAATTAAATGATAAGTAGCACATGCAAAATATGGACAAGTAAAAATAATAATTTAAATATATATTTGAAATACATATTTACTATTCAGACATTGTCCTGAAAAAAGTTGTGACTGCATAATCAGTAATGTAACTAACTTCATATGGTCTAGTGAAATATGTCTGTGTTTCCATGTCATATATCTAAAATATGTCAGAATAGGAAGCTGTATGTGTAATTAATGTCTGGTTTTAGTCTACAGCCTCTGACATGAGATTTGAAGACACATTTTATGGAGCGGATATTATTTTGGGAGAGAAGAAGCGGCAGAGGGTATTGAGTTCCCGCTTTAAGAATGAGTATGTGGATGATCCAGGATACCGCACCTTCTTAAAAAGCTCATTCCAGAAGAAATGCCAGAAGGGCTTATAAAGGAAGGAGGAGAGAGGGATGTTGATTAAAAAGCATGCAGCATTATTTGCAGTTGGTTTCAGTTTAACTGAACACTTGCTTTTACAATAAACTAATCCATACAGCAGCCCCATAAACAGAAGCACTTGAGTTTTGATTTCTTCGATTAATGTATTAAAGATTGTTTAATGTTTTGCATTAGGAAACTAAGGGGGAAACCAAATGAGAGTAAGAGGGATTGCACAGTGATATGCTGAGGAAAATTCTCAGTCCTACTCACGTGGAAACTCCTTTTGGATTATGAAAGGAGATTCACATTAAGGGGATACATTTTAGTAAACAGAGATAATTTCATTCACTCATTTTTTTTCTGTAGACAGGAAAGGATGTTAAGTTCAATAATAGCAGTTTTTATAAAACATTTTTTAAATGAATGCAAATATGTACAGCATCAAGACCAACAAGAGCTGTACTTACTTTGCATAGTGCTTTTACACTGTTATGTCACTACTGCTTTCATTAGAGTTTGATGTGAACTCAACTGTTGACTTAAATGTTTTTGACTTTTAGGAAAGATACCTTCAGCACAGCAAGGATGTTTTGTATATTTAAAGAGACAGATTTCAACAGTTATTTTTAAATACGTTTTTCATAAGGTCTATTAAAAACAGCTATTTGCAAAATAAAACTTTGTTGCATTCTGTGTATGGAAAAATAGAGTTTAAATATATATGCTTAACAGCCTAGTTTTGAATGAATATATTATGGTCTTCCTTTTAAAATAATATTCTATCAATGTAATAATGTTTTAAAATAAACAAGCAAACAAATGAATACTGCCCTTTTACTTGCAGCATTTTATCTGTTGATATGAATTTCAGTACTATTATTTTATACCTATAGGGATCAAGAATCTTCACTGTATGCAGCATGCATTTACTTTCCTGAACACAACAGAATATACACACAGACACTTGCATGGCTTGGTGTTAAAAGTGCAAACTTGATAAAAACTGTACTTTCATTTCTTGACTTTCTGTTCCTCTTCAGTCTTTGCTATCTTGACCTTTATGGATGTTTCACAGAACACAGAAAGTCTGGACTTTTCTGAGCACTTGGGTATGCGAAACTGGAAGAGAGCTTTATCAAAATGACATCATCTGTTTCTTGTAAATTGGACCATCAGCAGGATTTCTGACTGTTTGCCACAGGAAAAGGAGCCCTCTCAAAATCCAATTTAAATCTGAGCACTGCTGTTTCTAGGGTTCTGCCTGCAAAAAAACCTGAGTAAGTGGACTCGAAAAATTTTTCATGACAAAGCCAGCCCTTTATATGCTGAGGCACACAGATCTTTGTTTCACTGTAGCACCTGCATAATTATTCTTATTTTTTTGAGTGAACAATGAAATCTTTTCATTTACTCTGTGACACCTCAACTGACAATTTAAATTTTCCATGTTACATTAACTATCTTTTCTTGTACCATGAAATCACTCAGAATCTCTTTAGTGTAAGAAATTACTTAGCTGTGACAGTTGAAATGTATTTCTAATTGACAATGCTTTCTCTAGAGGTAGTGGGTTGTGGTGGGTACTGTCTAGCATATTTCAGGATATCAGAGCTCTTTCTGGTATCATAAAGGAAAAATAAAAACTAGTGATACATTTGGAAAATGCAAGACTTATTCTGCGTTCTGAGTTAAATGCAGCTGATTATCTAACTATGTGTTCAGCACTGGGTCCCCCAATGTAAGAAAGACATAGGCCTGTTGGAGCTGGTCCAGAGGAGGCCACAAAGGTGGTCAGGGTCTGGAACACCTCTCCTAAAGGAGAGATTGTTCAGCCTGGAGGAAAGAAGGCTCTGGGGATGTCTCATAGGGGCTTCCCAGTACTTAAACGGGGCCCACAAGATAGCTGGAAAGGGACATTTTACAAGGGCACGTGGTGATAAGGACTAATGGTTTCAAACTGAAAGAGAGTATATTTAGATTAGATATAAGAAAGAAATTGGTTACTATGAGGGTAGTGAGACACTGAAACAGATTTTTGGAGAAGCTGTTGCTGCCTTATCCCTAGAAGGCCAGACTGGATGAGGCTTTGAGCAACCTGGTCTAATGGGAGGTGTCCCTTCTCATGGCAGTGGGGGTTGGAACAATATGATCTTATTTAGGGTCTTTTCAAACTCAAACCATTCTATGATTCTTTATGATTCTATGATTATTAATGCTTAGTTTCAAAATACTGTTCTAGGATAAGAATGCTTTTATGATCCACCATGAAAGTCCCAAACTACTATGGCGTTATTAAGTATTACTAGCTTGTGAAGTAGAATGCTTTAGTGCTACATCTATGATTTCCACAGCTATAGCTAAGGTCTGACAAAATCAAATTACTAGAATTAGATAAAAATTAGATTACTTCTCTTAAATCCTATTTGCTCTCATATTACTGTAGCAAAGCAATTTTGTTGATGTTGTGCTACGGTGGTTAAAAATGTCCAATTAAAAAAAGAGTAATAGATAAAATCCTACAAAATATTTTTGGTTTGAAGCTTGTTTATACTTTCTAACTGTGGTGTAAGTGAACAGTAATTTTTTATAACAGAGAATTTAATATGGTAACCTGATACTTAGAACATAGGAGGATAAAAGTTGCTCTTATTCATGCAGTTCTCCCTTTCTGATTTTCTGATATATTCTCCAGTGTAAAAGACATAATAAGAAAAATTACTGATAAGCTAAACACTGCTGGAATAATCACCTGGCTAAATAACAAATAGTTGTGTTTGCTAACTGTTCTACTTGATTTAGCCACCTCTGTTTGGTGGCACAATCACAACTATTACCTTTGATAATAAATGAAGGCAAAATCATGATTTCACTTGCTAGTATGAAATGCTACTTTTTCTTCAGTCTCTAAATTTTGTAGTGGCGTTTCTGTTTTTTCTTAAACAACAGAAGTATTTTATGCCAGAGTCCAACGACAGAGTAGCAGAAGAGAAAGCTTATGTATGATGGGCAATAGGAGTCTCTCCTGCACGTATGCACAAAAGACATGTCCATCTTTTTTAAAAAATTGCAGACCCCTCTGATAAATTTATCACACACCTTTGAACTTCAGAAGCCATCTCTGAAGCTTCTAGTCTTGAATTCTGAATTCCTTAGAATTTTTCTCTGACACATCTGAGCTAACCGGCCCCCTATGTACATTTAAATTGTTATTCTAGAGTTAAATTTGCAAAATGAGGTGTACAGCCAATACCAGAATTTTCCCAGAAGAAACATAATACATGAAGCTTTTTTGTGTGTGTTCCTTACAGATCTAGTCACTGGAGGAACTTTGGGAAAGAATCACCATAATGGCTCTCTGGGATGCACAGGAGTTAAAGCAAGGAAGAATAGAGATGAGGCACTGCATTCCCAAAGGGCATTTTTTGACAGAGTACTAATGGTTGATGTCAGTGTCATGCTGCATTATTGAGGAGAAAAGGCTCAAGGAACGGTGTAATGGAACAAAATTATCTTTGAAAAGTTTCCATGTCTAGAACTAGTACACTGCAATCTATGTCTCTCCCTTTCTCTGTGAGCATGTGCAGTGGACATCAGTAATAAACACTTCAGTCCAACCCTGATAAGGCAACAAAAGGTGACTTGCCCAACCCTGTTGTTTTCCATAGAGTCCTATTAGATGAGAGAAAGCAGGAAGTGGAGAATTTGGTATATATATATATTTTTTTTTTTTTTAAGCCGGAGAGAAGAAGGAGCAGAAAACAAGGCATTAATTTTCCTTTTCTTATTGACTTACTGAAATAGAAATAAGATAGATGTCTGTGCTGATTACCTCTTTTTTCATAATTTCAGGTATTAAGTCCTCGCAAAAGAAGAGCCGAGTTATACTGTTCTCTGCCTGTACAATTTGTAGCTCCCACTTCAAAGTCTCCCACCAAAAGGCAGATGAAAATGATCTAAAATTTTTCTTTCAACTTCAGTATGCAACTAGAAGAAATTCGATTGTCTTTGATTCTGTAAAGAGAAGACCAGCAAAGCTGGCTTGGGAATGGCGGGGGGTAAATAGGACAAATTAGAATTTCATGGATATAATTATGAGGACCTAAGCTATGTACAAAGCTCTAAGAATAGTATCAGATACATAGGTTTATTTTCACCAGACATTGATCCCAGGCCCTGCAAGCAAAGGCTCACAGTTCCATGTCCTATGGGAATGCAGTGCTTCTCCTCTCTTCTTTCTGCTCTATCATGTACCCCGGAGAAACATTTAATGACTCTTACCTACAATTTAGTGTTTGGAACTATTCAGTAGGGTGTCTTTTTAACAGAGAAAATGTGCATAAACAGAAGAGGATTTGACTTCTGCAGAATAGTAAAATATGTGAAATAAAGCAAGAAATTAATTTCAATATTTACACAGGCCTCGGCAGGAACTCCCACAAATAAGACATGAACTAGTGTTCTGAGCAGTCATCTCTGGGCTTCAGGAACCCACTTCCCAAGGAAACATCATTGTTTTCTCCTACAGTGCTTCAGCTATGAATTTGGGCTGGTTTTGGAGTGCAGGATGGACTGGCTATGAATAGAGCCAAGTATTTCCATGATGTCTGCTTCTACCTTGCCATACTATTATCTGAAGATACCTTGTCACTTCTGCTGCCTCTTCTGCATCTACATGCTCCCTCTGTAGATTTTTATTTACCTGTTGGCTTAAGACAATACTGGGGCCAATCTTGTTCAATATATTCATCAACGACCTGGATAAGGGATTAGAGAGCACTGTCAGCAAGTTTGTTGACGACATGAAACTGGGAGGACACAGCTAACACACCAGAAAGGCTTTGCTGCCATTCAGCAAGACCTGGACTGGCTAGAGGGCTGTGCAGGGAGAAATCTTATGAAATTCAACAAGGGCAAGTGTAGAGTTTTGCACCTGGGAAAGAACAATGTCATGTGTCAGTATAGGCTGGGGACTCACCTGTTGGAGAGCAGCGTAGGGGAAAGGGACCTGGGGGTTCTGGTGGACAGCAGGATGACCATGAGCCAGCAATGTGCCCTCGTGGCCAAGAAGGCCAATGGCATCCTGGGGTGTATTAGAAGGGAAACAGCTAGTAGGTCAAGACAGGTCCTCCTGCCCCTCTACTCTGCCCTGGTGAGGCCACATCTGGAATATTATGTCCAGTTCCAGGCCTCTCAGCTTAAGAGAGACAGGGAACTGCTTGAAAGAGTCCAGCGTAGAGCCATGAAGACAAATAAGGGAGTGGAACATCTCCCTTATGAGGAAAGGCTGAAGGAGCTGGGTCTCTTTAGCTTGGAGGAGACTGAGGACTGACCTTATTAACGTTTATAAATATGTAAAGGGTGAGGGTCAGGAGGATGGAGCCAGGCTCTTTTCAGTGATGTCCAATGATGGGACAAGGGGCAGCAGATGCAAGCTGGAACATAGGAGGTTCCATGTAAACTTTTTCACTGTGAGGGTGACAGAGCACTGCCACAGGCTGCCCAGGGAGGGTGTGGAGTCTCCTTCTCTGGAGATATTCAAAGCCCACCTGGACGCACTCCTGTGTGACCTACTCTAGGTGATCCTGCTCCGGCAGGTGGGTAGGACTAGATGATCTTTTGATGTCTCTTCCAACCCACAGCATTCTGTGATTCTGTGATTTTATGGTTCAGTGATTCCGTGATTCTGTGATTCTGTGACTTGACTTGAGACAGGCCGAGTATGTTCTGCTTCATGTGTTCATGTACAATGCCTCTATTATCTGTAGATGGGTAGGAGTGCTGTCCCAGCTGATGAAATGGATGCTAAGTTATACTGCATATTTGGAGAGTACTGAATAAATACATAGATACAAGTAACAGTGGTAAGTACTGTTAGAAGCTAAAAGCAAAAACCACGAGTTTTTCAAAAGTCTCGCTTTCAATCTTGTCATCTACAGCTGAAACACAACAACATCGTACAGCATACTGTGACAAGGGCTCAGAACTTTGATACCACTGTCCTGTGTGATTCTGGAGAGGTCTCCAGACATCCTGTCTTTTCTTTGCATGGGGAAGTTAATGAATGTGATACAATGTAAGCTGATTCAGCAAGTATATTTTTAAAATGGAAGAGCTGATAGGTGGTACATTGTAATGTAACACAGCTACATGAATAAGACACTTCAGTAGCCCCTTTCTGTCCCGAGGAAGTCAAGCAGAGACTACAGCAGAGAATTCCTGTAACTCAAGAGAAATCTTTCCAGAAAATACTTTGAGCTGTAGAACACCACTCACAGAGTTGTAAAAGTATCACTATGTGCTTAGAGAATGAGCAGGACTAAGACACAGCTGTGCACATAGTAGTTCTTCCTTGACCTTTTAAAACACTAGGTTAAAAGAGTGATTTAAAGCAACTATTGAGCTCTCCAAGGTCTTTGCCCCTAAAAGAAAGTGGATGGCTGAGATGGATCAATAAGGGTTGTGCTACAACACCCTAAGATTTGAGAATAATCAAAAAAGAGCCTATGTCTTTGGAAGTTTCACAGAATCACACAATCTCTTTGTCTGGAAGACACCTTAGAAATCATTGATTCCAACCATTAACCTAGCATTGCCAGGTCATCAATACACAGTGTCCCTAAGCACCACATCGACATGTTGTTTAAATACATCCAGGGCAGTGAATCCACCACTGCACTGGGCAACATGTTCCAATGCCCAATGACCCTTGCAATGAAGAACTGCTTCCTAATATCCACCTGAAACCTCTGGCATAACTTGCAGCGATGTCCTCTAGTCCTATCTATTACTACTAGGGTTAAAAAGGTTGACCTTCTCCTGTCTCCAGCCTCCTTCCAGGTAGTTGCAGAGAGTGAGAAGGTCTCCCCTCAGTCTTCTTTTCTCCAGGCTAAACAATCTCAATTCCTTCAGCAGCTCCTTACAGGACTTGTGTTCCAGACTCTTCATGAGGCTCATTGCCCTTTTCTGGACATGCTCCAGCACCTCAATGTCCTTCTTGTAGTGAGAAGCCCAAAACTTGAGCACAGTACTCGAGGTGCAGCCTCACCAGTGCCGAATACAGGGGCACAATCACTTGCCTACTCCTGCTGGCCACACTGTTCCTGATATGAGCCAGGATGCCATTGGCTTTCTGGGCCACCTGGGCACACTACTGGCTCATATTCAGCCACCTATCAATCAGCACCCCCAGGTGCTTTTCTGATGTGCAGTATTCCAACGACACACCCCGAAGTGTATAGATTTCCATGGGGTTGTTATGATTCAAGTGCAGGACCCAGCAGCTGGCCTCGTTGAACCTCATACAATTAGCTTGGCTCATTGATCTAGCCTATCTCGATCCCTCTGTAGTGGGTCTTGATCCCTCTATATCCTGCCCTGTAGCAGATTGACATACCTGCCTAACGTGGTGTCATCTGCAAACTTACTGAGGGAGCACTTGATCGCCTAATCCAGATCTTTAATAAAAATACTAAAAAGCAAGTCCCCCAGTACTGAGTCCTGGGGGATACCACTTGTGGCTGGATGCCAGACAGATTTTACTCCATTCACTACCACTCTTTGGGCCCATCCTTACAACCACTTTTATATCCAGAGTAAAATGTACTTATCCAAGCCTTGAGCAGTAAGTTTCTGAAGAAATATACTGTGGGAAATGATGTTAAAGGCTCTTCTGAAGTCCAGGTAGACAATGTCCACAGCTCTTCTCACATCCACTGAGTCACCTTGTCATAAAAGGAGATCAGGTTAGTCAGGCACGACTTGCCCTTCAAAAAGTTGTGCTGACTGGGCCTGATCCTCTGGTCGTTCTGTATGTGCCATGTGATGGCACGTAAGATGATCTGTTCCATGACCTCTCCTGGCACTGAGGGCAGACTGACAAGCCTGTAGTTCTCTGGATCCTCCTTCCACCCCTTCTGGTAAATGGGTGTCGCATTTGCTAATCGCCAGTCAACTGGGACCTCCCTAGTTAGCCAGGACTTCTGGTAAATGATGGAGAGTGGCTTGCTGAGCGCTTCTGCCAGCTCCCTCAGTACTGAATGGGATCCACCCATCCAGCAGATGAGTGGATCCCACATGGCCCCTAGACTTGTGAGCATCTAAGTGACACAATGGATCACTGATCATTTCCTCCTGAATGGTGGAGGCTGCATTCTGCTTCCAGTCATATCTTCCAGTTCAGGGAACTGGGCACTCAGGGAACAACTGGCATTGCTGACAGAGGCAAAGTAGGCATTTAGTAGCTCAGCCTTTTCTTTGTGCTTGGTCACTCGGTGTCCCCTGCATCCAATAGCGGATGGAGATTTTCCTTCGTCCTCCATTTACTGTTGACATATTTATAGAAATGCTTTTTCTTATCTTCAGTTGTGCTGGCTAAGTTAAGTTCTGATTGGGCTTTGGACTTTCTAATTTTCTGCCTACATAGCCTTGCAACAACCTTGTACTCCTCCTGTGTTTCCTGCTCCTTCTTCCATAGACCATAGACTTTCCTTTTCTTTTTGAGTTCTAGCCAAATCTCTCCATTTATCAAGGCTAATTTCCTACACTGCTAACTTATTTTATGGCACACAGGGACAGCTTGTTCCTGTACCTTGAAGATTTGTCTCTTAAGAGTAGCCCAGGCTTCCTGAGCTCTTTTGTCCTTCAGGACTGCACCCCAAGTGACTCTGTCAACCAGTCTCCTAAACAGGGCAAAGTATGCCCTCCGGAAGGCCAAGAAGGCAGTTCTACTGACCCCCTCATCCTTCTTTACCCAAGAACTGAAAACTCCACCATCTCGTGATCGCTCTACCCAAGGCAACCACCAGCCTTCACATCCCTCACTAGTCCTTCTCAGTTCATGAACAGAATGTCTAGCATGGAACCATCCCTATTTGGCTCACTCACCAGTTGTGTTAGGAAGTTATCCTCCACACACTCCAGGAACCTTCAGGACTGTTTCCCCTCTGCTGTATTATATCTCCAACAGACATCTGGAAAGTTGAAGTCCCCAACAAGAACAAGGGCTAGTGAATCTGAGATTTTACCCACCTGCTTACAGAATAATTCATCTATCTCTTCATGTTGGTTGGTGGTCTGTCACAGATCCTCACCATGATGTGTACCTTGTGGGCATTCCCCCTGCTTCTCACCCATAAGCATTCAACCCTATCATCACCACCATCATCATGCTCAAGACAGTCCAGGCTTTCTCTAACATACAGTGCCACTCCACTGCCTTTCCTTCTGGGCCTATCCCTACTGAAGAGCTTATAGCCATCCAATATTTCACTCCAGTTACGTGATTCATCCCATCATGTTTTTGTGAGAGCAAATTATATCACAGTTTTCCTGTCAGACCATGGCTTTGAGGTCTTCCAGTTTATTGACCGTGCTGTGTGCAGTGGTATGCACTTCAGTTGATGCACATTTTTGGGGGGTGAATCTCTAATTCCTACTGGATCATTTCCAGGCACTACCATGAGTCCTAGCTCATTGGTAGCCCTAGTAGCTTCACTATCACATGGCCAACTGTCACCTACCTCTGCTGAGATAGCAGTGGAGCTAGCACACCATCCCACAAACATTCAAGTGCCACTCCCAGGCTTGTCTCTAGCAAGCCTGTTTGTCCCCCTTACATCTTTCAAATCTAGTTTAAAGCTCTTTCTATGACCCCTGCAAACTCCTTTACAAAAATCCTTCTCCCGCTTTGCAACAGGTGTATTCCATCTGTTGCCAGCAGGCCTGGCATCATGTAAACTGACCCATGATCACGAAACCCAAAGTCCTGCCACTGGTACCAGACTTGTAGCCAGGAAATGATCTTATGGGTCCTCCTCGTTTTTTCTGTATTAGTCCCGGCAACTCGAGGGATAGAAGAGAACACGGTCTGTGCTTCTGATCCATTGACCAGTTGACCTAAGGACCTGAAGTCCCTCTTGATCACCCTCAGATTCTTGTTTTCAGTTCATCATTAACCACCTAGAAAGTTAATAATGGATAGTAATCTGAGAGACATAGCAGGGTAGGAAGATTTCTCAGCACGGTCTTAATCTGGGTACCAAGAAGGCAGTAAACTTCCCTAAGAAGCCTGCCATTTGTCTGAGCTTCCAGAGACAGGGATTCTGACAAGTGCCGTAGGAATGCACATAGACCACAACCTCTACCCATAAACATGTGATCAGTGTGCATCGCTCTCAAGTCTCAGTCCTGTGTTCTGTGGCACTGCCTCAAGGCTACGTAACAGTAGGTACTTTATGAAACATAAACAGAAAATATAGGTTGACCAGAGAAGCTGTGAAAGCCTCTTCCCTGGAAGTGTTTAGGGCCAGGCTGGATGGAGCTTTGAGCAGCCTGGTCTAGTGGGAGATGTCCCTGCCTATGGCATAAGGGTTGGAACTAGACAATCTTTAAGGTCCATTCCAATTCAAATCATTCTATGATTCTATGATTCTGTGATTCTGTGATTGATTCTATGATTGATTCTATGATTCTATGATTGGTTCTATGATTCTATGATTGATTTTGTTGTAGACATTTTCGTTGTGAGGCGTCCATCAAATTAACTGCTGGGACAATAGTGAGAAAATTAATGTCAACTAATAATGTTGACATTAATTTTAAAACGAAACTAACTGAGAAACCACAGGAGGGTAAACACTTGCCATCAGAATTATTATCATGATGTATTTTAAGAGAAAGGACACAGCAGCTGCTGAGGGAGGCCTGGAAGAAAAACAGTATCAGTACTTAGCGCATTGATTTCTTAGTGGTTAAAAGCAACTGATCTTAATTACAAGTTTAAAAATTTGAAAATTAGATGTTACGTCGGGGCCAGTGGACAGTCCAACACTTCTGTGACTGCTAGGGAAGGAGTTTTGAAAAGTGTTGGTACACCATACCAGATGTTCTGGGATACGTCACAGGTGTCTTCACCAGTTTCACAACTTCTCTGGCTTATCTTGTTCCCTTCATTCTCTATGTCAGTCTCATAGCTTAGTAGTCAAAGATGAAATGACAGTTCAGGTCTGAGACATACAAATCTCTACTCCTCTCATGGTGATGTAGTGAAAGACCAGTTCTGACTCCATAATTTCTGTTGCACAAATTTGATTGACATCTCTGACAGTACTTTGAATGAGGAAGGACCAGAGTTTTGTTTTATTCACTTAGAGCAATACCAGATGTTTCAAATGCAGGATGAGGACTCGAATCCTTTGTTAAACATCACAAAGCACTAAAGTGAGAGCTGGCAAAGTGAAAGCTATAAGTTTTGGCCCAATGAAAAATATAACAATACAGCAATTATAGCTTAGTTCTGCTATAAGAACAGTCCCTGGCATCCCGTTACTGTTGTCAGCCTGTGTAATCCATTTTCTCTAGTGAATTATGTGGTATTCCCTATGGCAGAAACACTGTTTTGCATTTTGCTACATTTCTTTTTATCTGGATTTTGTGCTTTATATTTTGAATATAGCCCTTAGCTAATATAATTTCCTCACTAGAATCTCTCTCTTTCTGTCTGATGCTCCCTTCACCAGCAGATTTTAATGTGTGAAGGGCCAGGTAATATATATAACTGAAAATCTTCTATACAATTCTGTATATAGTCCTGTAGTTTTCGTGACAGACTAATGCCTGGTTTCCAACATGAGCTTCATTTTCTCCCTACTTGTTGCCAAGTGAGTTGAGAATTTTAAGTGTACATTTAATGCTGCAATCTTTGCTCTGAGTCTGTTAGAATTTGTTAAGATGCAGTTCCGGGTTTGAAGTTCAGCCAGAGTGAAAATATCTCGTGAATCTTCACTAAATCAATAAGATTATGTCAATATCCTTGTACTACTTTTAGCATCCCTGTGGCACTATATTGCAAAAATGTTAATCCCTAACTGCATCAGAACTATTTGCATGGTGATTTTTATATCAAAAACATGTTTCTGAAAGGTTTTGTAAGTAGCATGTATAATTAAAAAGTAATTTTCAACATGGATTTCTCCAGCTTGAAATGCAAATACATCCAGAAAAAGCATTTTCTTGTTACTTTGTATCACCATACTTCAAGAACTGAATTTTGCCAATTTTATTCCTACACATCCATATAAGCACTTCATTCTAAAGAATAATTTTGGTAAGGAAAGTGTGACAGAAGAATGCTCAAATTCTATATCTAGACATCTGCAGCAACAGCATTGAAAAGTATACTTCTAAGCACGCAGTTTCAGATCGACCTCAGACTTCAGCAACTCATCAGTAGTGCAATCTTTTGAACTGAAAGTCTTTTAGCAGCTTCCCCAGAGAGCTGACAAAAAGCTGTCGTGTTTCATTTGATAGTGATTATGTTGTTAGCAGTCCTTAAAGATAAGGAATTATGCTAAGCAACAGATGGTCACGTTTTCAGAAATAGAGCAGTAATTTAAGTGCAATTTCTAATTTTTGCTTTGCCTTTACATGTGGAACACAGTAAATTAAGGTGTTTGATCTGTGACTCAGCATCTGATGTAGCTGTATTTTTAATCAGATGTACTCTGTAAGGTAATACACATCCTCCAACAGGAACCCCCACTTTTTCTTCTACTGTAATAAGGAAGGGCAACTGTCTGAGTACTGCTTTTTAGGAAGGTTATTTGTATTTTGGGTTTTTTTGTTCTGTTTTGGTTTGGGTTTTTTGGGTTTTTTTTTGTTGTTTTTTTTAATAGGAAGGGAGCTGGCTGCTGCAGAAATTAAGAAAAGTCTTTAGGTATAAGTAAAACTTCTTCTCTATGAGGGTGATGAGTGTGGTGATACACTGGAATAGGTTGCCCAGAGAACTTGCGGATACCTCTTCACTGGAAGAGGCCAGGTTGGATGAGGCTTTGAGCAATCTGGTCTAGTGGGAGTGTCCCTGCCCATGGCAGGGGTTTGGGGACTGGATGATCTTTAAGTTCATTTCCAGCTAAAGCCATTCTATGATCCTATTATTCTATATGATTCTATGAAATAAATTATGATAGATTCCTGCAAAGTAGGCTATTTCCTTTTCCTTTCAAGGTCTAAAAGCTGTTGAAATAGGAAGGCAGGATGTGAGCTTATAGCACAGCACAGGCTGTACTCAAGCATACATTCATGAAGAAATAAAATAATGCATAGGTAAGACAAAAGAACCAAAGTATTTAGAATGAATGTTCACTGGATTTTACCTAGAATTTATGGACTCATAAAAATCTCTCAGCTCTGCAGCAAAATTAATCCTGATTATCTGCTTTTGAAGCAAAGTAAAATAAGTAAGTGTGTATACTTCTTAAGCCTATCTCTTCTAATCATGTTTTTATGGTGTAGAATGGGACATTTCAAGTTCATAAATGCAAAGTAATTTTTTCTTAAATGACTGAACATGTTCATTCTAGAAAAGAAAGGATAAGACAAAGTAATTCTTAATGATTCTCTCCTTTTAGATTAGCTGGCAGATGCAATCATTGCTTTTTTAACCATATAAGTTTAGTCTTAAAAACTTCTAAGTGAGAAAATTAGAGTAATCTCAGTTAAGCCCTATAGAGTCAAATAATGTATTTAAACCACCTTTTTTTTTTTTAAAAAAAAAAGTTGTCTTGGGACAGATAGATCAATGTACATCTAAATCCATAATTTTGAATAAAAGCCCGTTCCTGTTTTCTTTTTTTTCCAGACAATATAGAAATGCATTATTTAAATGATTTGTTGCTTTCAGTGAACTGTTGACAACAGCTTTAATCAAAATAGAGTGAAAATAGTCCATTACAACTCTTAAAAGAGAAAGTTAAACCTGCTCACATTGCAAAGGTTTAAGATGTGGTGGTTGGCACTGGTGGTGATTTAGAAGCTGACTTCCCTCCAGTACCCTGTTGTCACTCTGCTCTCACTTCTTGTGATTTGATTGTTGGTTGGTTGCTGACATAAACAAGATATGCCCTTAATCTCATTGGGATTTAATAAGATTAATTGTATTCTTCAATTAAGCACAAGGAACATAGCCCTGTATGAAAGCTTTTCATTATATAAAAAAAGAAGTCTTTAAAATCCCATGTTTTAAGCAGACATTTAGCTTAAACAGTCATTGAGGCAGTGATTACCTCCTCCCCACCAGCTTTTCAGGGACAACTTCTCTTTTGCATTTCATAGCAAACTACCAAATCCAGCTCAATAGTTAATTCCCCAATTATTGTTATTTTTTTGGAAGGTTTCTTTCATTTATTACCATGTTGGTGTCAAGTGAAACTTTTCTTATTACATAACAAGACAGCTCTCTATGTAGGATGAAAAGAGGCTACAGTGATACTGGTGAAAGAGGGAGCTATGTTTGCTGAAGGAAGCTATGTTTGCTTAGCGTGAAGAAGTACTTATTACATGGGTGAGCAGAAAACTTGTGCAGTTAATCATTAATAGTGTGACTCGAGAAAGGGTCCTGCCCAAGCCAGCCTAGCTGGATGTTAATAACTGTGGCTTGGCTTCGCTGATTGTCCGTATGCAAATAGCAGTAACAGGACCAAGGTTTGTAAAATACACAGTAAGTTCATAAACAGAGACACCAACAAGGATGGGAATAATTTTATATGATATCATACAGATTACCAAAACAAGCTTGTAATTAATGACCCTGCAGAAATGCATAGTTTTAATCCTTCATTTTTCTTGTCAGTTGAGGGGCAGCTGTATTAAGAACTACTGTGATAAGTACTATGAAATCTCCGTTGCTGAAGGTCTTTAAGAGGAGTTTAGGCCAACATCTGTCTAAAATATCTCAGGGATAGCAAGATCTGTTTGTAAGGTGGAGGTGTGCTACTTTCTGCCTCGGTTTCATGATGTAAAAGATACGGGTTCTTTAAAGATCTTAAACTGAAAAAGCTAAGGGTAAATTTGATTATAAAACAGGTACTCTAAAATAAGTTTACTGTGGTCTGTCAGGAAAATATTTGCTATAATAATATTAAGGAAACACTTACTAGAAGCCCCTTTTTTTGAAAACACAAAGACTTCCATTTTGTCTTCAAGTGAAGTCTGTTAATAGTAAGACTAGTTAAAAATATTCAATCTTTTGTTTTTAAGATGTCATCATCCTGCTAGAGAAGATGCCTGTGAAGAAAAATTTATTCTGTCGGAAGAAAACAATCGGGAGAGATTATATTTCATCTTTAATATGGCTGTACTGCAACAATGCTACTATCTTGAATTTCAAATTAATTTAATTGAGCTCTAATGAACAAAATTTGTTGCCCTAGTGTAATTAGAATCTCAGCTGAATGGTTTGCCAAATGAATATCATGGTAATTGTGGCTGACTTGATCTTTCTGCAAGTAGTGTTTCTTAGCTGCTTATGTCTTCTTCCTTCTTCCTATGTAAAAGATGGTTGGTGACCCCCAGAAAGTGGTTGCTGGAGCTGCTATTTAATGTTGTTTACTGAAGTAGTCTCACTGCAGGACAGATTGAAAAGTTAGTGAAATGAAAGACTGAAGAAACTAGCCTGTTACTGAAGACAGGGAGAAAAGTCAGTAACTGCACAGTGCTGAATACCTCTTGACACTATAAATAAAAGCAGTGGCAATACGATTCGTTTGATACTTTGAGAAGCGAAACTTCACAACACTGGTTATGAAATAAATGCATGAGCCCAGAGAACGTCTTTGTGATTTAGTTTTCACATAGAATCACAGACTGGTTTTGGGTTGGAAGGAACCTTTAAAGGCCGTGTAATCCAAACCTCTGGCAATGAGCAGGGACATCTTCAACTAGATCAGTTTGTTCAGAGCCCCATCCAACCTGACTTTGAATGTTTCCATGGATGGGGCATCTACAAGCCCTCTGGGCAACCTATTCCAGTGCTTCACTAACCTTATCATAACGTGACTTAGATTTTCCAGCATTGGCCACATTTAATAAAGATGGATGTTTGAGGTATGAATTTATATTTTACACTATATGATTTCCTAAGTTTTCAAATGTTATCTTCCCATTAGTTAATAATTATGAACAACCCGGGAATGAACATCTCTCCACAGCACCCTCACAGCCTGCAAATCTGAGAAATACATGGGAGATATATCTAGAGGAAAACATAAAAGGAAAGATACTTTTGAACTCTACTGGAAGTCTCCTTTCACTCTCTATTTCTATTTTGTCATGTTATACACCCTCTGTATCTTTTTCCTCATTTATTAGATTCTTTTGCCAACCAGCCTACAATAAAAGCAGTGCTATGCAACTGTGTGTCCCGCCTCAATCTGGTTTGATCTTTGGTTTGCTGGCAGCCGGAGAGCTTTGCTCTATTCTTGCACATGCAGTGAGAGCACTTCATTAACCCTCCTTACCGATTCACTGGAGGGATGCACTCGACCTGGGGGGGACTGTATGCTAGCAGCCAGATAGTTTTATGGTTTAAGTCTTAAGAAAGTTGAATATCAGAAAGTGAGATATATCAAGCAGGAGAAATACCCAACAGAATTCCTGAACATACATTGACTGTCATAGCAGGATAAAGGGAATGAAGGAATGGTCTTTGTTTTGTGGTATATACAGTATCAGTACCTTAAAAGTTTCTTGTCTTTCACAGCTGAATTTCCTGGTGTATATATAACCTCTAGCTGTGCTGGCTTATTTGTTTTAGTTAGAAGTAACAGTCTTTTTTGCAGTGGTGGAACTTGCTGGCTGTGGAGAGCACAACACTATTCTCTCAGAAACCTCACTCTCACTGCTATTTTATTTTATTATTGTTGTTACTGCAGCTACTTTTGTTCACCCTACAAAATAAATTTGTCTAAAATGGAAAGATCTGATTGGTATTTTTGTATGGAATATAACAGTAAGGTTTTGTCTTATCCCTCACCTGCCCCATAACAGGATTTTGCAGAAGATAGAAAGGTCTGGCTAACCAAACCCAGGTAAGAACACAGACTGACTAAGCTTTTGACTCCTTGCTATAGGTCTATCCTTAAATTCTCAAAAGATACCTAAGTACATAGGTGCTTTGTATATCATGTGAATTTTTCTTTAGTAAGTTTACTTATTAGTATGACAGAGAAACAACAACAAAAGACTTCATTTGTTCCTTAATATTTTGTAAACTCAGAAGACTATGAAAAACATGCGCAGACAGCATTACCACAAAACACACATAAAAAAGAAAAATACTCCCTTCTGTATAATGTCATGAATTTAACCCTGATATACCTTCACATGCTTTCCTTTCATTGCTACATCTCATCCTCTCAGAAGATATAACACTAGTACATTCTGTGCATTGCTGTTTATACTTTGGAACCAGTTATTATATGAAGTGTGAAAAAAACCCCATGCAGTAAGAAGTTGTCCTTCTTTCAGCTGATTTTGTGAATAACTCTGACACCTTTCTGGTACTTGGCTGGTGCATTGAGATTTATTTTCTATTTTTTTTTAACTCCTAGTGCATCTGACTTTGTAGCACTATCATTTGCTACTCATGCTGTTTCTTATCCGAGCCCAAATGAAGGACTGACATGTATTGGCTTCAGGCAGGGAAGCTACTCATTTTTTCCTCGATGATCCATAAATGAAATGAGAATGGGGAAGATGAAGCAAATGAGTTTGGTTTCGTGAACCTGTCTGAGTAGCAGTGTAAAAAATAAGCAATACACATTTTCTTGCCCTGCTCACTGACATGCTGCAGTGAGGAGACCAGTGTCTGTAGCACAAACAGTTAATATTATGGGAGCCATCCAGATGCTATCAAACCTAAGAAGCAAGTAGAGCCAAAAGGCTCCCATCTTGGCTTCTAAGTGTTGCACACTAGCATGTGGGATCTGGCATGAAGGGAATATACCTTAAAATACCCGGATGCAGATGGAATAAAACTTATGAAATTTAATTTTATTGTTGAGCATCTGTTTCCTGGAATAGATGCAGATAAATAAAATATACATTCAAATGAAAAAGAAATATACACCTGAATTTCTCTTATGTAGATCTATTCTGTAGGTAGCGAGCTGAAGTTAAGGCTTGTATTGGAATGGGTGGAGAAGTTACATGCTTTTCAAAGTTGACAGAGCAAAAAATTCTAGTGTCCTGTCACCTAGAAGTCTCTTCTCTCTGTGTCATCCATAGTCATTTTTCAGGGAGATTATGAGGTATTTCCAAGATGAAGATGCCCTATTCTGGCTATAGGTCTGCTTATTTCTAAGTTCATTCTATCACTGAGGTTGATTTATTGATAGAAGGTTTTGCTCTGTGATGCAAACAGGAAAAGACAGTAAGAGATTAAAAGCAGAAGAGGGCCTTGGCACCTGGGATCTGCCATGGCTGCCAGGGTAAACTGCCATTTGGTTCAGCACCCAGAAGGCAGGTCCCGAAACCCTGAGTAAATAATCACCACATGCTATCCATCTAAATTTCAAAACGTCTGTAAGCGCAGAAGGTTTTAGCTAGGCTCCTTGCATAGGACTGGTGTGGTTTCATTTGAGCTATCAGTCTGACAACCAGCATGGCTCTTCAGAAGAAAATACTCCCTTACCAATGGCTCTTGGTAGTGGGGAAGCAGTGTTACTTACAAGGAGTACCGAGGTAATTAATCCCTGCAACAGTATCAAGTGTATTTTTCCTTTCCCTTGCATTCTGAATGGGATACCCTGCAAGAATTCAGATCACACGTGAGGGTGGTTCTTTATTTTCTGTGAAATTCCAACACTTTTGCTCTGGAAGTTCAGTAAATCCTCTGAAGCAGTTTGCATTGAATTGCTGCGTTACAGTGTTTCACAAAGTAATTCTATTTATGGACCTGATCAAAAGTGTGTTGCAATAGTTACATTGATTTCCACGGGCTCTGGATCTCTCTTATTATAATTAAACATAGCTACAAAGTATACTTTGTTCTGGAATTAAACAGGATTTTACTCTTTTTCCTGAGACAGATCAATTGCATCACTTTGTTTAGAGAAATAGCATACTTGCTATAGTATCCGTGGTAAATAGAAATCCTAACTGGAAGATTTAACTCTGCTGTTTAGCAATACACCTATGAGTTTGTTAACCTACCCACCTCTGCCTGACATCCATGTCATGAAAAAGATTCACTGGTTCACAGAAAAGGATCTATCATAAAGGAGGTTTCATGAAATCAGAAGTATTTATTTTCATTATGCTGGCAGCTTCTCACCAAAGACATGGGCAAAAAAGTCTGGTGCTATCTTTTTTGCACATTGACATGGGGTTAGGAGATATTCCAATAAGTCTGAATGCTGAATGTTTCATGGCTTTGATAAAGCCACATCATTAAAGTTCATGCAGTGCCACAATGTGTGTTTCAGCTCAATGTAATGAGGAGTATATCTGTCTGTGTATAATGAGTTAGGTAAGCTAAATCCTCTAAGAAAGGAACTACAGGATCCCATAGCTTATTGAAAGCAAGTCTAGCTTATTCACCCTGTGTCAGAGAAAATCCATGAATAGTATGTCAGTTCTTTAAAGAAGCCACCTAGGACTATTGAAGGGTAGCATGCTGAGCAAATGGTTCAGTTTAGACATGAAGTTCATTGTTATTGCACTAGCCCTTTGATGTAATGAGTGAAATAAAAAAAAAGCAAGTTTAATCTTTTTGTGTTAGACTGAATTTGACAGAGAAAACTAACTGAATTGCCTGAAATTAATCACGTTTACAAGATATTTTACTGTTTTCTATGCACCCAAAGGGACTGTACTGCTTGAACTACAGATGGTGTACTAAGGCAATACATTTCACTTCTACCAGTCCATTAGAAAGGTCATATCGCTCTTGTAAACCATATGTTACGAAATGTGCTATTACCACTGCATTATAACATGACCTGCGGTTTCTTTAAGGAGCCAGCTATCCTTTTATTCTTGAGCTTTACCTGTGATTCAGAACAGGAACTCTGCAACTAGAACAGGTGGAAATGTGGAAAGATAAATCAACACATGGACATGTTGCTCATGTTAACTTTACTAGATTCTTGCTTGCTAGTCATGGTACTCAGTGAAAAAGAGGGTAGCATGAAAAGTACAGTTCAGTTAGAGATGTTGCTCACAAGCTGTAAGACAAAATTCATATGAAATATGCTACAGCTCACAAACTCTCCCAAGCTGCTCTCTCCAGGAGCTGGGAAAAGCTGTAAAGTGATTTGTAGTTTAGATTTATGAAAAATTGTTACATTTATTTGCTCTAGGCCTGAGGTGTCCATATTGCCATTGTGCATATTGCTGGCATCATGATGGTCTGCTCTCTCTCTCAGACCCTTTGTGGTTTGTTCTCTTTTGAGGGATTGTCTTCAGTCTCTTGTTATCACATATAGCTAAATTTTTCATTTTTGATATTTTGTAATATCAGACCAATTTTTGACACTATTTTACTTGGACTTATCAGTGTCAGCTCAGTGTATCTTAACATACTATTATTTTTTTTATTTTGATCAGTTGTCGTACAAGGATTTGTATGCACCTGTTTCTTATTCTTTTTTTTATATGCATACCCATAAAATTTGTTGCTGTCAAAGAGTGCTATGTGCATGAAAGAGGACAAGATTATTCCTCTTGGATGTTGTAACTCTGCAAATTATTAGATATTTTTGGCTATGCATGTTGAGGTCTACTTCATTGGATAAATTCTTGTGGTTTTTAAACCCTTGGCCCTGCACATCAGGTTTTATTGTTTTGCAAAACTCTGCCTCCAAACCAAAACGAAAGAAACAATCAGTGATTTATATCTCCTCCAATAATTTGACCCTATGGCTGCAGATATGCGAAAATAAATACAATTCATTAAGGAAATCAATTTCCAATACTGCTTTAATTAAGGATGCTAGTGAGCATATAATGGAACATTTAAAATCAAGTTATTCTCTTAGACTAACACAATTTTAATGTCCCCAGAACTTTGGAGAATTAAACCAAATTAGATTGCTAATCATGTTTTTGAAACTGGTTCATAAACAATTTTAAACTGTTTAAGAATATTTTATCAGAGAGAATATAAATTACTGTTAAATTAGATTTTTGAAAAAGATAGGAAAGATGAGAAAAAAGGAGAGAGACAAATATAAAAAAGAGTGGAGGCAGATAAAGACATAAATGGGAGGTGGGTACAATGTACTGATCGTGGGTTTCTAAGTCTTACCAGCTTCTAAAACGAGATGAGTTTTTCCCATTTATTGCAATGAATTGTACTTTATGATGAAGTGCAATCCTTGTAAAGTTCTGAAAAACACATTCCAAGAGAAAAATGAATGTCTCTCAAATTTTAAACTTCTATTATTGAAGAAAATTTCCTGAAGTCTTTAAATCAAGGACATTTATTTTTATCAAAAATAGATTAACAGATGTTGAGTATTAATGAGATTATTATTACTGTGTAGTCTGAATGCTTTGTATAGTTTTAAAAATGTTTACTTTTATTGTTTCCTTAATGATATTTGCATATTGAGGAAAAAGAATAAAAACTGAGGAAAAGAGCAGCTAGAAGGAGAGAACTTGAATTCAGTGTAATGTAGAAATTTACAAAAACCAGCTATTCCCAAAAAACCACAGGTCCTCCTGCATGGACTTTTCTGCCTTAGAAATGCACAGGTGCAGTAAACTATATCACGTTGCACAGCTAGGTATGACATAGAAAGTCTCTCCTGAAAGGCACTGAGCTACCGGCAGTGATATTCCTCCCTAGAAAACGGAGAGAAGAGGATTAATTTTGAAAGGAAAACACACTTGAAGAATTATACTTTACAATCTGAATTTATAGTTCAGAACCAGGAGAAAACAAAAAGCTTCCTTAGAGTCTAGGCCTACCAAATTCAACATTGTCCCTCCCTCAGGGGAGGGAGGCTGCTCCTCTGGGTTTAGAATAGATCACTTGTGAAGGGCTGCTCACGTGCTTTGAAAGACAACTCCTCTAAAGTCACCCAACTCTTAATAGTCTTACTCCCATGAATATTAAATTTCAGATTTTGAACTGTATTGTACAACTGGCGCTAAGGGAAATCTGGCCCTATTAGCCCTGGGTTAGAATTAGTTAGACATGTTTACCAGAGGAGATTTGGAAGAAAAGAAGCAATCCCATGACTAGTGAGAACTCAACTGTAATCTTTTTTAGAGCTAAGGTTTCAAGTTATCTAAGGCTTACACTGGTGGCTGATTAATTAGGCAGATGTGTTTGAGGGATAAATATCTTTAAACTATTTGATTCGTTGGTACTAAATTCGTCTTTATAGGTGGATTTTGCTTCTACTTTTCAGTTTGTTGTTCAGAGGATCATAAAATTATTTAGGTTGTAATAAACCTTTAAGATCACCAAGTCCAACCATTAGATTGACAACTTCTTGAAAAATGCACCAGGGGAAAAAAGAAAGAACTATATTGGTGGCATATGGAAAGTAATTAATAATGTGACCAATGACACTGGTTTACAGCAGAACAGTTTCTTGCAATGATCTTTCACAGGTTCTGGATATACCTTTTGCTAAATAAAATTCCACAAGTTAGGGCTCCTTTCTGAATGACCAACCATATCTACTCAAGAAAATTTGCCTCTGTAATTGTTCTATAGATAGACACAATGCATTATCAGTTCTATTCATAGTAATCTAGGCAGGAGGTATGTTTTCAGTTTACTATATGAAACTTTTTTACTATTCATTTGAAGCCATGCTGATGTTAGTGCTTGAGTATTTCGAAATTAATTTTTGGGCTGTAGGCGTTTTTGTATTTGTGAAGTCTGTCTGACAGGGTGCAGAAAATTGCTTCAAGCAGAAAAACTGTTTAGAGAAAAGTGTCCAAAAGGCAATGCAGGGCAGCCACTCTATAGATTGAGGACCTTCTTGATATGCGTTATTAACACACTGCTTGGGATTTCTCCTGCACATATACTACACAGTTTTGACAGTAGAACAGCAGCAACATGATATTGTCATGGGAACTGAATTAGTTCTCTGCCTGCTTCGATATTCTGGCTAATAAGTGGTTTTCAGAACTGAAGGATACACATTTAAGTGTTGACTTTGTATAGAGAGTTAACAATTTCAAATGCATGATCAATCTGCATATTTAAGTGACTTTATCAAAAAGAGGTATTCAGTTAAAAACATGCTCCCCAGTACGTATCTTAAGCCAACAAACAGTCAATTATGTATGTGTTTATTTCTACAGAGGCAGTTTTTGCCAGATACTGAATGGCTGCTTTGCATCTATGGAACAGAGACCAAAATGCGGTGTTGCAAGCTTGTAGATTAGTTTTCCCAGGAAAGAATATTTTACCTTTGGGGAACCAGACGTGGAACTGAAGGCATCTTTTTGTATCTCATGTGCCTTAAAAGCACTTACTAAACTGTAGTTCATAACTGTTATGCTGTAACTATCTAGAGAAGTATTTTTAAATTACTCATCACATATTAAAACAAATTAAAAGATGTTTGGAGCAGGTTGTAACCTCCCTCTGTACATGTTTCGTGTGTAATACATTCTTTACAATCCAAACAGTCAGAAAGCACCAAGCATTCAATCTTAGCTTCACCTTAGATTTGTCCCAAAGAAATTTTGTAGAAATCTATTTTGTAGAAATATGTGAATATTTAACTTCTGAAACATATTTTGTGGGAGTTTTATGCATATATTTTTCTATTAAGTGTTGTGTATTGTTCATATGGAGCTGAAGCATACTGTCTTTGATGTACAGCTTTAAAGAAGGAAATTAATTTAATATGAACTGTAAAGAATTCCAGATATTTTGGGCTATGTCTATTAGTTCAAAACAGTGGTAAATAATAACCTGTCTTCAGAAGATCTGTTGTTTTAATATCATTCTATTCTGTTTGAGCAGAAATTTGTGTAACATCACAATTTCAGGGTATAAATTTCTGAAACGAATCAACAGAATTTATTTCTGCGTGTGATTAACATTTTGAAAACTTTGTGTTAGATTTGCAGTTTTAATCATGTTACCATAATGTAACCCTTATTTTATTTATGTAATGCAGTTTTTTGCTTTGGGGTTTTTTTTGATGTGATATATCAGAGGTAGGCATATAAAAATTTAACAAAATGTTCAATTCTGTCTCTGGCAAAACAAAAAGTAATCCAAGGCAGTTGAAGGATTTTGAGATTGATAGTCTTATGTTACTGTCTTTTCAGTTTTTAATAAGAATACTATTTTTAAAATATATTTTTTTTAATGATCAAGGTTTTTTTTCCCCTCAAAGTACTGTTTTCCTTTTGGAAGGAGATTTCACTACTGCTGAGTCTCATGCAGATCTCTCAGAAGTGTTTATTACTTGATTCTTACTTCAAGCTTTCCAAAACCCAAGGCTGTTGACATACCAAAAATAGCTACTGAGAACTGTTTGTTATGGAAAGAGGTAGTGACAAAGAGAAATTCATATCAAGAACAATAGTTCTAGTTGGTTTGTGCTGGGCTATTGCCAAAATTTTGCTCAATTAATTTTATCTATTTAATATACACCTGTTGTTATATGTATTTTATCCACCTGTTCTAGCAAGGTGGCTCTGAAGTTATTGATTCACAGACTAATCACCATACAATCACTGGAAAAATGACTGGAACTCAAGCTCTAGTTGTATTCTGCACAGGAACTACTGTACGAATGGTAGTTGGCATTAAAAGAAGATCTTACCTTGTCATTTGACTCCAAGATTTAATCTGAGATGTTTTTTACTTTCGATTTTTTGTACCGAGCTGTGGAAACTAGCAGCAGCTGTTGGCAAAAGCTTGGTTTGGCTTTCATAGCTGCTAATATGTTTGACTATACCAGTGTTTGTACATCTTTCAAATCTAGCATTGTTTCAGCTGTGCTGGAGGCCTGTTCATTGATACCAAGTGACAGAGGACAGAAAACTGCCTTGGACTATAGAGAAATACGATAAGAACTTAATTTTTGTATTTCATTACCAGGTAGTTCATTAGCCCTGTGAATTTTTGATCATGTGTATTTGGAGACTAAAGAAATACACTATTGTTTCTGACATCTCAATGGTATTCATGTCCTGATGGATTACCTGAGCAGTTTTTAATCTCCTACCTATCTATCAGTTTTGTCTCAGAAAACTGATGTGGAAACACATTTTTCCATTGTGTAGGTTATGAAACTGAAAAATGGAGAGACTGTAAGCAAGAAAGATCATAAAGGGTTTAAGTAGCTACCTGCCCCTTTGTCCGCCTAAATCCAAAAGTGCTATTGGTATGTGCTGCTTAGCGCTAGATCTTCTTAAAGTATATGGGTAGGTGATTCTTGAATCTCCAGAAAAGTTCTTGTGGGACTTAATGAAAGAGATTTGCATATATAAACATCCACGTTGGTGCATAGATAATGACTTTAGGTTGTGTTATGTAGTGAATTGTTGTATGCTGAAGTTTCTTGAGAAGAAAAGGAAGGCTATAGAAATACTTACGAGATCTGCTGGTAGAATTAGGAGCAGGGAGTAGGCTGGATGCCTGTATGTACAAAAAATCAGGAATATTTTCCAAATTCTATCTCTTAAAAGGGTGTAGGACTGTATTCCTTACTGCCCCACAGCTCAGATCTTTTGAGCCTGAGAATGCAGGCAGAGAGGTGCCTGCAGAATGTCTTCCTTTTGGTGGATTTTCAATAGCAAATCACAGATGTGCAACACTTCCTCTTAATATGTGAAACGAAATGGATTCATAACCAACCTGTAGGACACAGAATAACTAACCTGTTGTCATTATGTGGTTGACCTCTATCCCACCTTTTCCCCGGTACCACACAATAGACTCATTTTATTCACCTTATGAGTATGCTTTGCTCCAAACCTCTTTGTTAACAGCTTATTACCTTCCTG
>NW_009718612.1:31159-38712 GCF_000703405.1 Apaloderma vittatum
CAGTTTTACCCCATCACCAAGGCAAAAACTGTTGGACCATTCACTGGGCCATTTCTATATCTTACTTCTTACTCCAACAAAAAAAAGACAAAAGACAGAGACAGATTTTGGCAAACACCCAGTAAGGCAATACTCTTTTTGTGACTTCATTATGGCTTTTTTATGAGAGATCATGTAGGTTTCTCTACAGGAGCAGAGAGTTCAGCAAAGGGAAATGCAATAAGACAGCAAAGAAGTTGGATGTTGACAGGAATAATGGAGAAAACCAATAGCCACACAGCTAAATATCAGAATATATTGCAAGTGGTCACAGCCACAGAAGGAGCAGGAACAGTCCTTTCTTTCATACAGAGACATATTTCTATAGGAAGACACATAAGCTTCTGCTATGTCCAATTAAAAAAAATATCAAGCCAAAATGTCATTCTCCCTGTTCAGTTTGCATGTATCTAAAATTATTGAGCAGGTATGATCAGTGTCTATTTCAATGTCTCTCCTTCCTGTTTCTCTGTTATGTCTGAGCATCCTATCACAATGAAATAAATCACAAAACACCAACCTTATTTTCAACTCAAGCCTGAGAATTTGTTTGTAGATGTTTGGAAATCAGCTAAATTTGCAAGCAAAGTTTGGAATAATGTCTATAACTGGTACTGGTGCTCAGTTTACATGTGATTCTGCATGACACAGAGACAGTAAGTCTCTGGACATGCTCTAAAAGCATATGGGATTGATTTTATTTTAATTGTTTGTGCCACTTTTGCATGAAGAAGGACTCGGGTTTTAAATAAGGTGTATATATTTTTGTTAGCTGACTAAGCATAATAAGCTAGACATCTTTAATCATTTTTATGTCTAAATAATGATTTTCAGTAACAGATCAAGCTTCTTATTTGTAAATGTGTCTAGCACGAGAGCAGATTTTCATGACAGTGTGGTATAAATGTCATGCTACTTCCAAAAGTGGATGGAGATGCACTGGCCAAAAGCATCCACCTAACATAAAAGGAAAATCCAGACTTTGATTTTGATATACATTTTGGCTTTTTTAGCCTTACAGCGATCTTTCACTTTGAATGTATCATACCTAGCTTTGCCTCCACACTCTTAATTGTATTATTTTGCATAAAAGCACAAAGAATTACACTTGGGAAATAAATGTGACAAAGGTCATGGCAGTACTCTGTCAGATATAAAAAAGCCATAACAAAACTTGAAAATTTCCAGGCAGTTCTTACAAATAATTTGATTTTAGTTCAATACCCCCATTTTGTTACAAGCTGGAAAAATATAATTGCAAAATACAATTTGTGTGACAAGAAAAAATGCTCCGATTTTATCTGAAAATAATATCCAAATCAAACCTTCTCCAGCCAAATTGGAAAACAAGAGTAATATATTTAAGTTTTAGCATTTATTCTGGAATAGTCAGTCTGACAAAGAAAAATATGCAACTTGATCTCAAAACTGGAAAAACTATAGACAAGAATAGGAGAATGAAACTAGTTTTTCAAAGAGACATGTGCAGATGCACACAGAAAAGCAAAACTCACAAGATGATAACGTGTAATATGAGGGTTACGACTGTTCCCACCCCCTACAGAAAAGTGTCTGAGGTTTGTTTGTGTTTATTAATTTATTTATTAAAATAGAAGCTTCGCATCTCTGAGTCTATTACCAAAATGAATGGATTCAATATCTGTTCAATGATGTGTTCAAAATGAAAGCAACATCATTAAACTTCAAAGATGTTATCAGCCCATTTTGCTTCTTTCCGGAATAAAACAGGCATTGTCTCACCAGGTGCTTGCAGGACTTACTTGTTACTCCCTGTCTTTAGGTGGTGGTGACTGTGCCCAGAAGGCAGCAGGCAGGGCTTGTACCGTGTGCAGCGGTGAAGACCCCATTGAGCAACTCGCACAGATACAGCTGCGGCGCACTTACAGATTTTGCTGCTACTGCTGCAAAGCTGGGATGGGGGTCGTTAATGCCAGGATCCTGCTAGCTGGCTGTTTAAACCTGCATTCTGTGCCGCTTCTGCGATTGTGGGCCATTAGTTTCCTAAACCTTCCTTTGCCTTTTTCCATCAGTATAATAAGGGAGTGGATGTGAGGGCCTGTTAGCAGAGCAAGAGTGCTGACTTGTAGCCCTGTAACCATATTCAACAAGGGAATGTTCTAACCTTCATCTCCTGGAATTTTCCTATCTGTTACATGCCTGGAGCTATTACCCACTAAAGGACTTCACATTTTTGAATACTTAAACTGAAAGAAACAGATATGGGAGAAACTACATAAATCCATTATTGCAAAAAAAATCTGCTTCAGGCAGAGAAGATAAATTGCCACCAAAGTGATACAAAGTTGGTTTGATTATTTCATTGGATCAAATATATCATGCTGTCTTGAAATCTCTTTGCTTTCAAGTCAAAATTAAAGAATTTTACCATAACCATATTAGACATTATCATTTGCATATTTTTCATCTCAAAAGAGACTTTTGAAGTTATGTAATGCTTAAGTATTTAATTGTTCTTCACATCATTGAAATATCAAATTATGTCCAGAAACAGAGAGGATTCTCTTGCTAGATAGCAGTGATTGACTCTCTATCTGACAAGAACAGAATTCTTATGTCAGGAGAAGAAACAGCAGCATTAAAAAAGTAACTCAAAGAGCACAGCTCTTATTTTGTTCAACACTGGGGTTTGGGTATTCTTTCTGTATGGAACTAAGAATGCCAATGTTTTAGACTTGCACAAAAGCCAGCCATTGAGCTAATATTAATTTAATCTTTAAAATCACAACTGCACCATAGTTATTCAAAAAAGGAAAAGACCTGCTTCTGCATGGATTTCTTTTGCATAGCTTATCAGTGATCATCTCAATTTAATTGCAAATGCAGATCTAATAATTGGCAACTTTTCACAGTCCAGGGCTATGGGAGTGAGTGTGGAACATTTGTAAATGAAACTTCCTACTAAATTCCTTCAAATACAGTTTCATGTATGTTCTAACCATGGGAAATAAAAAAAAACAATCAACAAACCCAAAACAAAATTTGAGTTTCTGAAATCCTTACTGCTTTACAGATTAATTTTTTCCCCAGCTAGATTTCTCCCTTCCTCATTTTATTTTATGCAGAACTGATACAACCCAGCCATCAGAAAGTGTGGCTCTTTCATTTGCATTTAATTCAGCTCTTTCTAGTCATCTTGTCGGTTATATTATAGATAACATTATATATTGTGGGTGCAGAAACTATATGCGAGGTGCAGGTACCAAGAAGACGTTATCTGATGCCAGTGTGTCAGGAAGAGTTAAATCTTTTTGACAATTCAATGGTTCCCTTTGGGTTTGCACAAATGGCACCTGTTGTTGAAGTCAATAGAGCTTACAATTTAATTTCATCTGCCTGCAAACAATCTCTCTCATTAGGGGGTGAAATGATGATAGAATTCACTGAGGCATGCAGTTTCACTTTCTACAGGGCAATACGTAAGTACAGTCATCATTTTCAGTGAAGGGAGGCACAATTATCTTGGAAACTGATTGTAAAGAAGAAGAAAGGAAAAAATATCTGGGAAAAACATCATAAAAAGTCAGTTTCACTACATTTTTTCTGCTGACGCCAATTTGCAATCTAATTATTATGTTTAACACAATTTGAAAATGTGGTAGTCAGAAAAAAAGAGACTAGTAATATACTTTTCCATCTATTTCAAAATGAGCTCATCAGCTTTGGATAACAGGTACATGTGAATAAATGTCTCACTGGGGATCAGGGGTTAATCCACACCAAACTTAATTTATTTGTATTGAAAATACCTACTTCTTCCTGCTGCAGCTCTTTAGGCGAATTAACTGGCCAGATAATGTGTTTCCTATATTTTAGTGCAAAGGGTGTGAGCTTAACAGCATATTAAGTTAATGGGGCCTAACATTCTTTCGGACACATCTCTACCTCACATTAAATTGACCAATCTCCATTTGGAATCCCAGAGTGCTTTGTATCCTGTAAGGACTAACCAATCAATTTGTCAATGTGTCTCAATTGCTGTTGTGCCAGGCTGCTCTATGCCATCTCCTTGCTCAAATATTTAGTTGTATCTAAACTTCTCCTGCAGCCAGAATCATCATGTTTTACTCATCATGTCTACTCATGTCTACACGCACCTGTTTGTGGCATTGCTGACATGCTTTGCTAAAGGGATAGCTATAAAACTACCAATAAAGAAGACAGTGAAGAAGTTCAAACGCCAGTTGCAAAGAACAGTCAAAAGCAAGAAGCTGGAATCAGCTTAGAGGTAACCAAGGACAGTTGTAGCTCCTATGGCAGAGCTTGTGTCACCTACCTTTGTCCTTTCCGCAGCTGGGAGGGATTGTGTTCTGGGATGCGATTCTCCAGCTGCCATGACTGATAAAACATGGCAGGACTCTGATAAGGTGGAGCTTTCATTTGACAGCGTGACTCAGACTGTGCCTCACAACACAGAAATCTGCCGTGGGCTGTGGAGACCCTGATGGAAGGAGATGGAAGCACTCACACTCACCCAAATTCCTTCCCCAGGTCATTTTTATTCTAAGCAAGAAATGGAAATCAATTAAAGTGTACTTGGCTCAAGTTGACTGAAGGGATGCTCCAATCTATAGAACACCATGCTTAGCAATAAAAACAGGGATGGTTTTTTTTTTGAGGAGGTAGATATTGCTCAGAGACTGTCTGGGCATTGACCTGTTTGTGGGATATAGCGAATGATTGCCTTTACATCACTTGCTTTGTGTTTTTTCCTTCCTCTTTCCTTCACTTATTAAATTATCTTTGCCTCAATCCATGAATGTCCTGTTTTCCACTTTTTTCTGAGTCTTTCTCCCATCCCAGTAGAGATAGAAGTAAGTGAGCTTCTGTGCAATGTTTAGCTGTTGTCCAGAGTAAATCTGCCATGCACACAATTATTTGCTTTGCTAATTCCCACCTTTGTTAATGTTACCATATTTCCATGTCAAAAGTCTCCCTAGAACTCTGCTGTCCTCTATTGCTATGGCATGTTGCGGTGGGATAACCTTGGCCAAATATCCTCCCAGCAGATGACCACTTCCCTGCCCCAACTCCAGAACAAGAGGAAAAATAGGGTGAAAAATCTTATGAGTTGAGATAAAGACAGGGAAGTACTTTACCAGTTGCTGTCATGGGCAAAACAGGCTTAGCTTGAGGAAGAGGAATTTAATTTATTGCGAGTTAACATAGATTTAGGTAGTGAGAAACAAAGACAAAATTAAACCAACACCTTCTCCCTATCTTCCCAGGCTCAACTTCATTTCCACTTGGTTTAGTGGTGGATCTGGCTGTGCTAAATTAACAGTTGGGCTTGATAATCTTAAAGGTGTGTTCCAACCTAAATAAGTCTATGGTTCACTCTTCACTTCTGATTCTCTCTTGTAAGCACTGAGCAGCACAGGGAGACATGGAATGGAGGGGTTCTGGTTAGTCTGTAACAGCTCCTCTCTGCTGCTCCTTTTTGCTCACTCTTTATGCTTTTCTGCTGCTCTGGTGTGATCTTTCCCCTCAGGTGGTGGTCTTCCAGTATAAAGCAAGTCTAGTGTGGGCTGTCCATGCGCCATGGCAAGATACCTGCTCCAGCAGCATCTCCTCCTCCTCATTCTTCTCTGACCTTGGTCTTCTGTCTGCTCTTTCCTTCTCATGTTTTCCCCTCCTCCTCTGACCACCTGGAACTTTAGCCCTTTCTTAAGTTGCTTTGTCAGAATCATAGAATGGTACAATTCCAGGCTGGAAGGGACCTCAAAGGTCAAGCGACACCATCGTGGCTGGAGGACTCAGCTGTGCCCTGTGGGGGGCTGGTTGGAGCCGACTGGAATTGGCTGAGATGGCCTCAGCCTCTCCTCGAAGAGAGAGGGTCTGCTGCCCCTGAAGACCTTGCTGCCAGCACCTGGATATTCGCATCCTGCACAGACATGGAGGAGACACACCTTGCAGGACAGCCAAAAAATATGATGTCTCTCCCAGACCATCCCTGTAAGTCTCATCATGGCCTCTTTGTGGTCCTCACATACTGGAGTGGGATCTTTGAGTATGTTGCTAGAAATGGAACATAAATCTAACTTGTTTGTTGAATTTTACTAAAGTTATTACTGTTATCATTACCAAGAATCTTTCCTATGTTATTGCATTGTGCTTTCCCACGATGAACAGGTATCTCCAGTATTTTATTAGATCTCCTTAAGACAGAACTTCAGCAAATAAAAAAAACATCTTCTGCCATTTTAGGTTTCAGAACTGATCTGCTTTAATATGCTAATCATGTAAGTAGCAGTCTTTATTTTTTAAAGAAAATTACCATTTTATCACTTAAGGACATAAATATTAAGCAAATTAGCTATTGAAGCAGCAAACTAACAATGGTGTTGAATTTCCTAACTGTGGCATTTTTGTCGTCAGAATTGATTGTGTTTGTAACAGACATGCTCGGGCTTGTACAGTAATTGTGTCCTGTGTTATAGACAAAAGTCACATTGTTCCCTTCTGTCCATGTTCTATGAAACTGCATGAAAATCTTGGTGCCACCTGTGAATAAACATGCAATTTTTGTTCTGCTTCATGAAAGAGCAAAAGAGACAGTTTTTCCCAGTGTTGCCATGTTACTATGATAGTGTGGGTGATCTGCCTGGCTGGAAGGAAGCATAAACACCTCAGTGCCCTTCCTGGCTTGACTTCCTGAATGGAGAAAACAATGTTGAGTGAGATAGAAGATTCTAAATCAGCATGGAACTTAGTATTAAACTCTGGAAAACAGTGATTTTTTTAAAAAAACCACAATAATAAATAACCATCTGGGCAATTATTCTTTAGCTGTGAACAAGTCTACCCTCAAGTGTGTCAAACTCTCTCTGGATATGGAAAGCAACCAGCTGCAGCTAAGGCTTCAGAACACATTGATGGAAGGACAGCATGTAAAACAAAGTCAGGAGATGATTTCACTGCCAAGACTACCTTAGATTAATTTTCTCTTAATCTTTCTCTCCCTTGTCTTAAATAAAGAGAAAAATATATATAAATAGTTCATGTAAAAAAAGTTCCAAATGGATCTAGTTTTATTGTGCTGTCTTTAAAAAACAGCCTACAGTCTTAACCCCATCTCTGCCATGATATATCTGCAATCTAAAGAGATACGATACGTAAAGCCCCGGGGACTCGGATAATGATAAAACAAGCCAAGAAGATGAAGTAACCTGCCTGAAGTTAAACAGCAGAGTTTGTAGAAGAACTAGGAGCAGAATTAAGCCTCTAGATGCTCTGGGAACAGGAAAAAATGCCTAGAACTGATGGAGTTACCATGCTTTAATGAATTATCACCCATCAATAAGCTACAATATTTCAATGCTATGTACTCTTCACTCTCACTGTATGTAGTACGTGATTTAAAAATTGCTTTCTTATTGTGAGTTCACAGTCACATAAATGATTAGGTGGTTGAGATTTGTAAAACAAGTGAAATCTATGGATAAAAAGGTGACACCTAATTGACAAAGCCCTTT
>NW_009718613.1:0-10237 GCF_000703405.1 Apaloderma vittatum
ACAAAAGAATGATAATCTGGATTATCACACACTCACTTCAATAACCCGGGGGTTCCCTTTCTCGTCTTGATTGTTCTCACTAAGGTAGCATAAAAAGGGGGGTTCCCGTTCTCCCTTTTAATCTTGCCAGGGGGTACCTCTACCAGGTGGAGGTTCCCTTTCTCACCTGGTCGTCCTCTCGTAGGGGTCCCCTAGACCAAGGGGGAGACTTTATGACCTCCTCAGGCCACTGCCACAAGGTAACTCCAACATGGCTGCTGCAAAGCCTCCTTCTAAAAACTAGCCAATGATGACTGTGGTCAATCGTAGCCATCTCGGCTTCTCATTGGCTGCTGGGCCACTTCCCTGGGGTCAATGCTGGCCAGCTTCCTGGGTGTAACTGAGTCCCGACCAGCTCAGGTTTCGGGACTAGCCCAGGTAGATTCCCTGGTAGATTCCAGGGAATTTGCCTAGCAACAGCTTAGCTGGGGGGAGGAAATACCTGCCACAGCTGAATAATATACAAGCACAACACCTGTGTAAATGTAGCTGTAGAAGCAGCATCCTAACTTCCTCCAGGCAAGTTAAATAAGGATGATGGCAATGATAAAATGGCTATGCTGTCATTAGGTAATCTCTCCTTTTCTGACACAGTAAAGTGAATTTGCAGTTCTGCACAGGTGTGACTCATCTGTCCAGTCGTACATTGCCTGAGGGGCTACACTGAATCTCACCCAGGTTGTTCATTGCAGTTATATAGGACTTCAAGTCACCAGCAAAAATATTCTCTTTCCTCATGATATTAAACTCTTTCTTACTTGTCTGGTCACTTTCCCTCAAAATTTTCAATGACTTTGTATAATAAGAAGATGACAATATAAAAAATTACTTGGAGGAATCATTCTAGTAATAGCTTGTAATGTATTTTAACGATTATTTTCATTTACTGAATAACATTTCAAGTAAAATGTAATTCCACAAGCACACAGTTCTGCTATTAATCCCATGGCTATGTTACTGCAACTTCTGACAACAAGATTTTATCTTGTGAGAGTAGCTTCATAAGAGAAGTTTCCTTTTCCTTTTCAGTTTGTTAAATTATGGTTGTTTCTGGAAATGATGGCTAAGATATGTGGTCCTTTTATTTGGCTAGAGTTTTAGATAACTACATTATTTGTGAAAATAATCATTTCTCCTTATAATGTGTCAGGAAATAATCTGCATAATCCCCAGCTTCTTGCAGAAATCAAAACATGATTCATTTATTTTTCACAGGTTTTGATAGTGTAAGAATATAAGAAAGTCTCTGAGGCCAGAGACAAACTTGATCTTTTCTCAAATTCTTTTTTGCTCAGAGAGTTTGAACCAGAGGGACTGATGCCAAAGGAAGGTGCTTGGGGCCCAGGCCTGGAATGCTGAATGTGGCACTTTTTCAAGGTGGAATAACAGCACAGAAAGAGGATGTTTTTATGAGTAAAAATACTCGCCTGATTTTCCTGTCACTGCTCAATGACATTCATTTATGTGAACTATTTAAAGCTGTATTAAATGCATAGATGTGTGTAGTCTGTGACGCTCAGCTCAACAGATATTAAAAGATCCCAGCCTGTGGTAATCATTTAACTTGCTCTTTAAGATGTTTGCAACTGCTTCATATTTTCTATGCCTTTTTAATATGTGAGATGAAAGCTGGATTGTGGTTGTGGCTCGGAGAGCTACCCTTTCCCTTCCTGCTTTTTCTGAAGAAAGTAGGACTGATTATTTTTATTATTATTTTATACCAATACCAAGTTGAAATCCTTTATAGTTATTTAAGTGCTTAAGGAGGATATGCTTCTTACCTCAGGGTAAAACAGTAAATTCTTCCATGTGTTGACTGCATCAGTTATCCCTACAAGCTTTTCACATGCCTGAGGGGTATTTAGTCAGATGGACTCTCTCTATTCTAGAGAAATCTCCCACAAAGTTCAGCCAAATCAGCAGCGCTTACTCAAGAATAGCATGATGGCTGTGTATGTGTGAACGGGAGATTGGTGACATGTTGCTGAGGAGAGAAAGTGAGGGTACCACTTTTTTTTTTCAGCTCCTTCATGAGAATAATCCTGGTTTCAAAACAACTGAGTTTTACTTGCTCTGCTCTCTGCACTCCAAGCAGCGGCAAGGACGAGGTCTTTTCCAAAACCTGATTTGAGATTTTCATTCTTCAGACCTTTTAAAGCATCATCTTTTCTAATTTATAAGGAAACATCAGGCCAGATCATGCAATGGGGTATGATGTGTCTGGTGGGTTTTTTCAGACACGGTGGTACAGAATGAGAGGTTGCCATCCAGATGGGTTCTACAGACTGAGGAGCCTTTAGGGCTGCATCTGCGCTTCACTCCTCTCCTGACATTCATCTTCCCCTTTCTGAATCAGATGTCAAATTCAGATGGACATGAGCAGTCCCCTACCCAACTGGATCTGATACGTACAGTCATGAGGTGGGGAGCAGTCTGCAAAGGTTTTATGGGAAGGAGGGAATTTGACATCTTTATGACCTCTGAGCGCTAGGAAAGCTCTCAATATCCCCAAAGCTCAATATTCAAGTATCAGTCCTTCCCTTACAACTAATTTGCCTTAACAGGGTTATATATGTAAATAGTCTCACTGGGATCAAAGGAGTCATTTACTCATATGCAGTGTCTTGCATACACTTTTGCAGGATCAGGCCCTCGGGCACACAGCAGGTTACACTGCCCTACATGTTGCTAAGTCACAATCTGATGTGAATTAAGGAAAGTGAAAAGAAGCATATGGTTACATGGCAAGAGTGTGGCAGAATGGTTTGAAGTGTTAAAGGTTTAAATCACTCCAAGGCTATAAAAACCAGCTTTGTTTATGGAGCGGTACAGAGACCTATTGTACTTAGTATCGATCAATCCATTGAACACCTGATTCAAAATGTCCAATTGAAATCTGGGGAAAAGTGCTAAATTGAACAATCTAAATAACCTGTGAACTTGACAGTCATAAATCAATGGCAATGTTACACATAGTTAACACTAACCAGTTAGCAAGTTGTCCCAATTATTAGCTGGGTTACCTGGTTAGGAACTAGTTTACTCTTTCAGAATTGTATTAATACAAAAAACTTCTTCGTACTGAACGTTCCTTGGTGAATGAAGTACAAGGCTCACTAATGCCTTTCTGCCCTGCTTCTATGCCATCTAAACCTTGCTTGAATACTGGTATGGAAAAAGGACATTTGAAATTAAGATCCAAGCTGACAAAAAAGCACACTGTCAACTTCAGGCAACTTAAAAAGTGGTGCCACAGAAGATGTAGGATCCACCTTTCAAAGGTGCTTTATTCTGCATGGTTATTCCCATGTGTATGACCTCTGTCAAACACTGGATCTTTCTGATGCTGATGCTGTTTTGTTACTTTTGTCCACAGGCTCTTTGCAGACTTGGAAGGGCCATGGTTTGCTGGCCGGTCTTGCCTTATACATGCCTGTCCACATTTGTTTTTATTTACTTCCTATTGACAATAAAATCACTGAGTTTTTCAGGAAGGTTCACAAGATCTTCCTGTTTCCATTAAACCATTTTTCTTATCATAAATTGCATTACACATCTAGCTCTTTGCTAAATTAGTCCTCCATTAGTGGAGTGTAGGAAGGCACTGCAGAAGGACCTGGACAGGCTGGGTTGATGGGCTGAGGCCAAAGGCATGAAGTTCAGCAAGACCAAGTGCAGGGTCCTACACTTTGGCCACAATAACCCCCTGCAGCGCTACCGACTGGGGGAGGAGTGTCTGGAGAGCGGCCTGGTAGAGAGGGACCTGGGAGTGCTGGGTGACAACTGGTTGAACATGAGCCAGCAAGTGCCCAGGTGGCCTGGAAGGCCAGTGGCATCCTGGCTTGTGTCAGGAACAGTGTGGCCAGCAGGAGCAGGGGTGTAATTCTGCCCCTGTGCTCAGCACTGGTGAGGCCTCCCCTCGAGCCCTGTGTGCAGGGCTGGGCCCCTCACTGCAAGAAAGACTCTGAGGGGCTGGAGCGGGTCCAGAGGAGAGCAATAAGGCTGGGGAAGGGACTGGAGAGAAAGTCCTCTGAGGAGAGGCTGAGGGAGCTGGGGGTGTTTAGCCTGGAGAAGAGGAGACTCAGGGGGGAACTTCTCACTCTCTACAACTGCCTGAAGGGAGGGTGTAGTCAAGTGGGGTTGGGCTCTTCTCCCGGGCAGCCAGTGACAGGACGAGAGGGCACGGCCTGAAACTGCATCAGGGGAAGTTTAGGTTGGATCTCAGGAAGCACTTCCTCATGGAGAGGGTGCTCAGACACTGGGATGCACTGCCCAGGGAAGTGGTGGAGTGACCGTCCCTGGAGGTGTTTAAGGAGAGACTGGATGTGGCACTTAGTGCCGTGGTCTGGCTGATGTGACGGTGTTGGGTCATAGGCTGGACTTAATGATCTCAGAGGTCTTTTGCAGCCTCAATAATTCTGTGATTTTGTGATTATTTTATCTTTTCAGCTGCATCAGGCTGTAATTGCCTGGGTTACACATATAACAAAAAAAAAGAAAAGGCATGATGCTTTTTTTTCTTTGCTGTCCATTGGAACTTCTCCCATGTTTTCAGACTTACTAAAAAGTAATATTCATGTTTTTTAATTTTTTTCAGCCAGCTATTTTAAGCTCTTGGTTTCAAATTATACAGGCTTGCTGATTTAACTAGTTATTTAACATTCTCCTGATTTACTGCTAGAATGAATAACATTGCATTTTCTTATGACAGAACAGATTTTGCCTGATTTTTCTTCAAACAGGAATCAGATTTATTTCCTGTATGTGCAGATTTTTGCATATATTATTGATATGGCTACACTTCAGTGTATTCAAGACCAAAATCTTTCTTGTTATCCTTAACTCTGATGAAAAAGCTTACTTCTTGCTTCCATCCTTATCAATTTACCACAGTTCTTATCTTCTGTCTAATACTCATGACTTCTCATAAATGCATTTTTTGGGCATATTTATTTTTATTTACATAGCTGTTTTCAATTCTATGCAAGTCAACATTTAGGTTGGTCTAGCTTTCATCCTTTTTGTTTAAACCTCTGGTAAAATGTTTTTAAACACTTTCCAGTTATTATCCACATTTCCTGTCTAATTTCTTTCTCCCAACTGATTTAGCTCATAATTGTTTTCAGCTCTGCAAAATTAGCTCTTCCAATCCATCAAGTATACATATTACTAGTTTGGACTTAATTCTGATTATATATAACAAAGAGAAGCAAATCATGATTACTTTTATCTGAGCTACTGCTGATTTCTTTAGTTTGGTTCTATGATATTTTATTTTCCTCTATAAGGATAAAATAATGCAATAAAGCATTCCAAAAGTGTTGGATGCAGCACTTTTTAAGGAGTTCATAATTTATGGCATATTCCAAGGATATATTAATTTGGTGGCATGAAAACTCCAAACCATGCTATTCAGACTGAAGTGCTGACATTGCATAGTCTATTTTCCTTCTTGTTTTATGGATGCTTGCTGAAGGAGATAGTTTTACTCTTCTTTTCGTAATTACCTCCAGAAGGCAGTAATAACAGAAAAGAAAACAACAAAAAGATCTTTTTGTATCTCTTTTGTAACACACCAATCTAGAGATTAAGAATTACTTATTTCTTTGAGTTTATGTCTAGTTTTGTCATATTTCTTTTACCATGTTTTGATGACATAATGGCGTTGAGAAAGGACAGAACTGGCTTTCCACAGAATCCTTCCCAAGGAAGAGAGGTGGTTTAGAAGTGGAATATGTTTAACAGCTCCACCCCGAACGACATTTTAAGAAAGGCATAGTGCCTGTCTCAGCTTTTTATACTTTCTTGATGCTTTCCTCAATAGATTGCCAGATGGTAAAGTGGATTAAAGAGTCAGGCTTCAGTACAACACGTACCCTGGAAATCAGGAAACTGGCTCTTGTGTGTGAGACACTACTAATTTCAGAGATCTAGGATCTGACTCTGTATTTTAATTGTTAACAGACAAAATTAGAAATGACAGCCAACTTTGTGCCCTGAGCTAGGGAAGATCTAATTTTGAGCATGTTCTTCTTCATATTTGTTTCCTGCTAGGGTTTTTTTAGAGCACTTCACATCTACCTCATTTATGAATCTGTTCATCTTTGGTTTGTTGATGTTAAACACTTACAACACACTTGCGTATTTTTTAATTTTAAACCCTATTTTTTTAATGCGGTTATGATTCCATCTTCCAAATTAGATCACTATTGAATATAATTAATCAATTCACATTGTCAAAAATGTATTGTATTTCTCAAAGAAACCCTCTACTTTTCATAAAATTATCTTTTTGCTTTAAGACTATCACTATAATTTATAAAAATAAAATTTTATTTTTCCATGACCTCTAAATGTTCAAGCAAATGCATCTCTTGGAAAACAGAGGTTTGTAAAATCACTTTTTTCATGAAAAATATAAACTTGCTAGTGCCAAATGTTTCATGAATACGTGTCTGTCTTTGCCACATTTTATTTTTTTTGCTTTCAAAAAGCCGTATATAAACTGTTTTGATCCTTCCAGAATAACAAGGTTCTATTTATCTGTTTGAAGCAAACACTTCTCCCTGTTTGGTTGATTTTCTTTTTTTTTTTTAATGTATTATCTTCTCTATCGGAAGATTAGCAGGCTTAACAATACAAACTTGGTTAATGAGATGGTAATGTGACACTCACCTCCTTTCATAAGCACCTAGCAAAATGAGAACTGGGCAGATTGATCATGCTTCTCATGGTGTCAGTGGTTATTGTGTCAGCAAGCACAGAGTGATGGACCAGTGATAGATGGAGAAATAACACAGAGAGAGTCAGAGTGATGAGACAGCCACATGTAACTTCTAGGCAATTGGGCCTGAAAAGCTTTGATGACCCTCTCTGTTCTCGGTGATGCTGCGCTCCAAAGAGAGGGTTAGAATTTAACACGCACTGATATTAAAGGACAACAATAGGTTTTAAAAGCTAAGGTGACATCACTATTAATTACTTCACTCTGAGGGGCTGCCCTCTGGGCTTAGAGAGTTTTGTAGGAAGGCCTGGGCTGTAACTGCCTGAGGAAGGAATTATATTTGTTCATTGCAATACAGTGGTGTTTAAACCGTGATTTTAGACATAGGACTTACTCTGGTGATGTAAAAAAACATGTTAAGTAGAGATGACAGAGACTGCCAGTGGATCAGGAAAGTTCATGGTATCAGTCTTTCTGTGGGACAGCTCTCTCTCTCCAGCATTCACATTCTTGCAGGAAAGAAAAACATATGGTTCCAATTTTAGCAGAGCAGTCAAAAGGTATTTCTGAGGATTATTTCCAGTTCAAAATTTGCATGATCCTTTTCCTGTGAATGTTTACTTATGTCCCTGTACAAGTACAACCTGTGGAAAGCGTAAAGATTACAGAAGTGAAGCTATGGATTAAAGCTATATCACACTGTGGAAAGTGACGGAGTGTACTGGGAGGAGGCCACCAAGCTCACTACATCTGCCCCCAAATGGGTGGTTAAGCTGGTCAAGCCAAAATCTATTAATCCTCAGAAAATATGCTAATGCAGCGTAGGGATTGATTAACCAGGCGTACTGGGTCTGGCTGAGGTGGAGTTAATTTTCCCGTAGCAGCCCTTCTAGTGCAGTGTTTTGTACTGGCAGCTAGAACAACGCTGATAACTAACCAGTGTTTTGGCCACTGCTGAGCCATGCTTGCACAGCACCTCCAACATTCTGCCCTCACCACTAGTTTGAGTACGGGGCAAGATCTTGGGAGGGGACATAACTAAGACAGCTCACCCAAAATTACCAAAGGGATATTTCATATCATATCATGTCTGCTCAGCAATAAAAGCTAAGAGGAAGGGGGAGTAAGGGGTATTCATTATTATGATGTTTGTCTTGTGGAGCAACTGTTTCGTGTCCTGAAGCCTTGCTTACCAGGAAGTGGCTGGACATTGCCTGCTGATAGGAAGTAGAGAATAAATCTTCAGTTTTCTTTTGCATGTGGCCTTTGCTTTTGCTATATTAAACTGCCTTTACATTGACCCACAAGGTTTTTCCCATCTTTTCTCCCCTCTCTTCTGCTGAGGAAGGGTGTGATGGAGTGGCTTGTTGGGCATCTGATGCCATGCCAGGGTCAACCAATCACACCAGGTCTGCCTGCAATACACTAAAATATGGTCATCGTCCTAATTATTTGTGTCAATGCTAACAAAAGATTAACCAAATCACCTTCCAAAATCTGACCCTGCTAACTGATATCTAAATTATCTTCCCTTAGTAACATATCCTGCTTCATTTACCGTTAGATTTAGAACAAGAAGCTGTGGAGAGAGCCTTGTAAAATCAGAGAATAATGCAACTGGAAAATGTGAAGCATATTCCACAAATAAAAATTCTGACTTGTAAAAGAGTCAGTCTTGCTATAGGAGCTAATTAAGAAACAAGTCATATCTATGCTCCTTACTGGTGACTGCAGTAATCTTCTTGCTTGGTCCAAAGAGCTGAACATAAATAAGATTGTCACAAAGTGTATGGTGTGAAGGAGAATTTGGCATTTGGGAAAACAAATTTAAAGCAAGCCTAGAAGTATCATTGTGAAGTTTTCCCTTTGCAAATGCTGTCACAGTTGGCAAAAAGGAATCAAGAGACTTATTTACAATTTAAATGTGAGCTTGGTCATAGAGGACACATTTTGCAGGGAGATATGGATCAAATATGTCTACTGGGTTACAGTGTTGAGACCACCCAGGCTTTTGCTAATGCTAGTGTTTACATAAAAGTTAGAAACAAGCTTCCCTCCAATTAGAAAGCCAATAGCTAGCTAGATGCTAAATTGTTATATACCCTGTAGTCTAAATGTTAATAGCTTTGACCTCCTTCAGTTTAATCTTAATCTCCTTGACAGAGCAAGTGAACTTTGGGTTATGCTTTACCGAATTGTTCCCTTTGTTTTCCTCCCCCCCCTTATGTTTCCAACAGAGAGTATGTCACATATTGCAAACCCAAATGAAAGCCCGTCTTCTTTTTCAATCAGTCATATCACTAAGTATATGAGCAGAAAAACCCTTGTGATTGACACTGCTTCAACAAAAGCAGATTCAGTTTGCAGACGATAAGAGGCAAAGTCATACAAGCAGTGTTTACAAAGCAGTGAAGGAGAGAAAAAAAAATAATGATAAAAGGACTAATCTTATTGTTTTACTAGATGAGAGAATGGTTCTTTGTGTTTGCTCTAGCAGAAGCCCACAGATTGTCTCCCACCTCCCTGTACACTTTTGGCAGCAAAATAATTTCCAGATTCTGTATCAAATGGTGGCTGGTAGATTAAAAAAAAAGGCTTTGGAATGCTTGGGAAGCCTCAGAAAGCAGAGGACTGTCTAGGCATGTGCTACCTACAGCATGTTGTATAATTGAATATTATCTCCCTTATGAAGGGGGAATGAGGTATAAGAGCAAGGGAAACAAATGCCTTTAAAGAAAAAGAAACAAAGTTACATGAAAATATAATGAACTGACTGCCCACATGTGTTTTCTGTACCATGTCAATTTCACTGCTGTCAGGAGAGTTCTTCATGATTTCTTCACTTTTAGGGAGACCAGACCTAGTTAACTCTAATTAAATGAGCCCCAGTTTTTTACCTATGTTCCCAATGCTGGAGTGCTTGTATGGTAACATGGCTGGCAATAACATTTCCATTTCTTGGTGTAAAATGCTGGAGGGGAATGAGTGGGACAGAATCACAGAGTAGTGGAGAAGTTTATGTTGGAAGGTGTCTCTGGAGGTCACATGGTCTGACCCCTGTTCAAAGAAAAACTGACTTTGAAGTCACACACAGAGAATCACACACACACAAAATGGTCAGGGTTGGAAGGGACTTCTGATCATCTACTCCAACCCCTCTGCCTGAGGAGGATCACCTAGGGTAGATCACACAAGAACACATTCAGGTGGGTTTTGAAAATCTCCAGAGATGGAGACTCCACGGCCTCTCTGGGCAGCCTATTCCAGTGCTCCCTTATCCTCATAGTAAAGAAATATTTCCTTACGTTTAGGTTGAACCTGCCGTTTTCCAGTTTGTGACCATTGCCCCTTGTCCTGTCATTTGACACCTTATCACACTCTACAACTGCCTGAAGGGAGGGTGTAGTCAGGTGGGGGTCGGGCTCTTCTCCTGGGCAACCAGTGACAGGACGAGAGGGCACGGCCTGAAACTGC
>NW_009718613.1:10403-12898 GCF_000703405.1 Apaloderma vittatum
GGACTTGATGATCTCAGAGGTCTTTTCCAGCCTCAGCAATTCTGTGATTCTGTGATTCTGTGACACTGCTGAGAAGAGTCTGGCCTCATCTTCCTGACAGTGGCCTTTTAGATATTTCTAGGCATTGATGAGATCCCCCCTCATCCTCCTCTTCGCTAAGCTAAGCAGACCCAGCTCTGTTAGGTTTTCCTCATATAGTAGGTAAGTTAAATCCAGGCTGCTTAGGGCACTCCCAATATTCATTACTGGAAGGCACTGGGGTGGCCCAGTGGGGCTTTTTCAAGACAGTACATCTGTACACAAAACTGCTTTAACCTTGTGTGATGGCCATTATTGACTGCACAGAAGGCAGGACAGAAAATTAAAATCCAAGACTCTCTCAACGGGTGAAAGACAGCATAACCTTGCTTTCCAGCTCCTCTACTGTTCATTAGTTTCATGGCTTAATTCCTATCTCTTGCTAGCAGGGACAGGCAGCTTTGTCCTTTCAGCAGCTGAAGTCACACTGCCTTACCACCATTCACCAAAGGCTACTGAACAAGTGTTGCCAATTTCGTTCTCTTCAAGATGAAGTCTGCCAACTCAGTTATGTCCTTCAGTAAGCATGCATATCTAGCTGTAAAATAATCAGCCGTTGTAGTCTTTACTGAGATGCAATAGGTTGCACATCGAGTAGGTGAAATGACGGAAGGCAAAACTAGGCTGTTTTAATGATTATCCCCTAAAAATCTCTATGGAGTCCGCTCAGTGTGTCTATCTAATCTAACCGTCCCCATAGGTAACATAAGAAGCAGCGCTAGAGCTGAGGGAATAACACACACCTCAGTTTCATTGAAACATTTCATTTCATCTCATTCTGCCCCACTAAAAAGCCATTGCCACTTTTAAAGAACATTACTTGAGTTAAATACAGGAACTCTGTTGGGAGATAAAAATTGACTCACAAAGTGATGAAACTCAGGCAATTTCGATCTTACTCAGAACAATTGCAAATAATGGCAAATAACACAGTGATTTTCATAGTGAGAAAGAGCAAAAAAGGCATTCTGGCATGTATTTCTGAATCATGTTCAAATTATTAGTGCTTAGCAAGTTACCAAACATCAGCAAAGCTGCAGGAACTGTATCTACATATGCTTTTAGCTTTTAGCTTATGGAAAATGTGAATATATTTGGTTTAGTGTAAGCTCCTTTCACTATGTGCTAAGATAAGCCAACATGTTAAATATACCTATATTTGTTGCTGGTAAAGGCTTGCATATGGATACATTTAACATCCCCACTGCAGTTCCGAAGATGCACGGTGATTTGTTAATTTGTGGTAATGTGATCAGGTGACTGAGCTCTCTCCCACATTTGTGCTCATGACTTATTCTTGCAATGTTCCATGAATTAATAACTAAGGACCCTGGAAAAGTAGCCCTCAATAATTTTTCCACGGAAACGTGCATTAAAAATAAAGCTGAGAAACATCATGCATTGTCAATTGCTAACAGCTACAGTACTCCTCTGGTACATTAGTTACAGTAATTTCAGTTTTAGAACAAAAATGAGTAACTGTAACACAGGCACATGCAATGAGTATCAGGGAAATCAATCAAAGTGTAATAAACTTTTATTAAAAAAAGACATTGCCCTCTGGCAATTCATAAAACAGGTCCCCAAATCTGTATAGACAGTACAAATAAACATAAAATGATTCTTTAAGGGTATAATGAAGGGTTCTGTCAACAACAATAAGAAAATGAAGCAAAGACCTATGTTTGTGAAAGAAATTGCACATTTTCTGTTTTTCAGAAAGCCTTCAGCATTTCTTTTTGATAAAAAGGAGACAAGATGCAAGAAATGATGTCCCCATCTGAGCAATGTCTTTTTAGTCTCTGCTTCCCATTCTATCCCATTTAAGTTTATCATGGCTCCCAGTGGGTCTTGGTACTCTGTGAGGGTTTTGAACTTCGTATGATACATCTGAAATACTTTGGACTAAACCTAGGTGTCTGGGATTTGACCGCATACCTAAGTTCAGCAGAGTCCACTCTTGCACTGTGTTCCTAGTGGACTACTGGAAAACAGAGCCCTCCCTGTTGTTTAAGCAATGTATTTCAAGCTAAGCCTTTTTCAAAAATTACAAACTTTAATTCTATGAAACATTGCCGGTATAATGTATGTTATTAAAATAACCTTTATTTTGTTTTCTTTTTGAATTCCTTTTAAGTATAAAGTTACCAAAACCCTACATCATATTTGGGTCAAAAGATGATCAGTTGAAATGGGATGCTTATGTAATAATTATCCATGGAAAATGAATATGAGGGCAGAGGGGTGAAAGGCAGGTCACTTAATCAGATTTTGAGCCTGATATTAATTGGGCACTTGGATTTTACTACTCAATCACAAAAGACTCTAGCTTTTGAACTGAGAGGACCTAAAATGAAAGAGGGTCTTTTATTTCAACCTAGGAGATATTTATTTTAGAGCAGGTCCAAACTGTAGGG
>NW_009718613.1:12908-23005 GCF_000703405.1 Apaloderma vittatum
AAAAAACCAAAACAGCTCCATTATGACAGAAAAATGAATGAAACTTGGATGTTTTCTGAAAAAAATGAGGAGAAAAACAAAGGTTAGGGCCCAGCACTACAAAGTCCTTAGTGCATCTTCCACTGGGCCAGATGGAACTCTGCACTCATGAAACAGAAGTTGGAAAAGACCTACTTGGTCATCACATCAATCCCCCTCAGATACATAATATATTTTTCCCTCCCTCTCTTCCTTCTTTCCTCCTTCTTCCTGTCTTTTCTCCTTCTTTCTGTCTTTTCTCCTTCTTTCCTTATCTTTCAGTGTTTCTTCCATTCTCCTCAGTGCATCAATTCCCTTCTTTGTCAGGATTCAAACAAGAGGGCTATTAAAAGATATTGCCAATGAAGAAAAGACTTTCTTAGAACTTGTCTCAGTTTCCTCCTCAACATTTTCTTCTCATCTACTGTTCCCAGTAACATCTTCCTGGGTGATTGTAGGCATTTTTTTGTCTTCCCTGTGCTGAAGCCCTTGAGAATATCCCCTTAGTAGCTACGTAAGAGTTAGCCCCCAAAGTTTCTCAATTTTTTGTCTGCATCTTTGTGTCCAGGTACTCATCATCCACACACAATGGTTCCTTCACCACATTGAATACCTGAAAGGCCAATCATCCTGCTTCAACAGTTACTGTTAAGCCACACCACCAGTACTCTGTAGTTTATTGAGAAGACTCAGTTTTCTTGTGTGTAACAAAGGAATAAGAGCATTACACAAGAGAAAAATTGTGGTCTGCAATTTCAAATCACAGTCTGAAAACATTAAGTGCCAAGTAACAGTTAAATATGTAAGCATTACTATGATTGATCTCTGAAAAATCTTGAAACGTAAAAGCTAAGGTACATAAACACACAGCTGACTCCATGTTTGTATTGCAACTCAGTTGTTAAAGGCTTTCTGGCTTTCTCTCAATAGGAAAATTCTATATTTCTTGTGACAGCTATTGTAACTTTCAAATAGCTAATTGGTCCATTTTCCTCCATTATTATAAGGGAAAGATTAGTGTTATTATTATTACTGAATGCAATGCAAATGTATAAAGAGGTTGTCTTACCTTCAAGGACAGACCCAGAGACTTGAAAAAAATTAGAAATTCATGCAATCTTCTAAATCTGAATGCTGTTTGACATTCATCAGAGCCAAGAGGTACTCAGTACATTTAAAGTCAAGGTGCCTAAATATGGAATTAATAGCTCAGTATGAGACACCTCTTTTGAACACCTGAAGGTTATAAGAAATGAGGACAGGGATCTAGAATGCAAATTGTTATGCGGCTGTTACTAGTGCTGCTGTAATAAGCAATCTTTATTATTATGTTTGCCAGGTAACTGCAATCTTTATAAAGACCAATAATATATCCAGGATTTATTATTGTTGTATTTATAATATTACGAATTGATGGAACATGGATTAAAATCATTCACTTGGAGCAGTAGATAGGACTGTATGTGGGAGACTTTGGAAACTGATGAATCAGAACCCCTACACTAGAGCTTGCAGGGATCATCTGTGAATTTGGGATCCAAATTTGCCTTTGTTCCTTAGAAGTAGAGTGGGAGGTCAGATCTCCAGCTGTTTACTGGAAGCTGCATGAGTACCCGTCTTCTCAAAGCTATGGACAGTGATAGGAGTCTAAGAAGACTCATGGCCAAATACCTCAGGAACCTACGCATAGCTACCCACATGAGTTCTCCTGCTTTGGGTTTGTTTTGTTTGCATATGCTTGTCTTGCGTCTAGGGACATGCCCTCAGCCCTGCCCTGCTCCAGCCCATCCCCATACTGCTTGGATGTGGGGAAGGTGACCTGACCTCTACTCACAAGACAGCAATGGACAGAACTTTGCAACCTGTGGGTTTCTGAAGGGCAACTGATCTCCTTTTCTCTGTTTACATATTCCTTTGTGCCAAAGTGGGCTTTGGTTACACCAGCGCAAGTTCTTTCAGAAGAAGTGTTTATCAGTACTGAGTTTTGACACTCCCATTATACTGTTTGGATACTACATATTCAGCAATGTGCTTCACAAAGCAGAATAAGTACCTTCAAAGGATTGCACTGAGAGAGCTGAGGGAGAGATACCAAACACAGACAGCAGAGGTGGTAACACACTATTCTTTCTTTGTGGCCGAGAATAGTTGGGTATGTTACTTAAGCTTCAGAGATGTCTGGGAAAACCAGCTACTAATTTTGCACTGCGACATCTTGACAGCAATAAATTCTTGCTGCTTATTATAAATTGATATTCAGTCCACTTTCTCAGGGGTGACTTTAGACAGCAATGGAGCCAGGTGCTGATAAATGAACATGGGAGCCAGGGAAAAGAGATTTAAATCTCTCTTGGGATGTGCTGCATCATGTGAAAAGGTGAGAAAAACAGACTCCATCTGTGAAGTGAGGAAATAAACATGGCACTGAGCTGCTACTGTGAGTCTGTCTATGTGAGAAGTATATTAAAACTCTGTCAAGCAGGTGACCTGGTCTGTGTAAAGATGCTGTGTTTTGCTTCCTTTCTTAAAATGTCTGTAACCCTAGTCCCTAGTTGAGCAGCTCTGATTCATGTGACAGTGTTTGAGGTCTACAAACAGAATGTGAGAAAATCACAGATAAGATCCAAGATTTTATTTGTTTTTTTTTAAAAAAAATTATTTGTATAGTTATAATTTTAATAATTCACAAAATTATAAAGGTACAGATACATTTAATTGCTCTCAATCATTTCTATTCTTTGTCAAGCCAACTCATTCTTTGTAAAGTATCTAAAACCTTGGGAGGGATAAGTGGTCAACTGTTTCCTAAATTATAGCATTATGTCCTTGTAAATTAGGTTACAGTTCACCAGAAGGTCCTGTAAAATGAGTTTTATAAGCACCTCTTCTTGATTAGAAATGGTGTCAGAGGATGGCACAAAGTAACTAATGAATTTAATTACAACGTTAAAAGGTTAAACCTTCAAAGTGTAAGAAATTGATTAGAACTCACTGAAGCCAATGGAAAGACGTACTTGCAGATTTTTGTACTTCGAGGCATGCTGCCCAAAAAGGAATGATCTGAACTGTCAATGAAAATGCATTAGACCCTCATTTGTTATGAAAGCATTTAAAAAACTGTTGATCTAGATCACACTTGTCTGCATTAGAAATGTTAAACTATGAGCAAAGTAGTGCAGATACATAATGATGTACTTGTGTTCTTGCCCTTGTGATACTTTTTTAGGTTAAAGCTTGTAACCTATAGAAGAGAGCAACTTTTTGGAGACTGCTGCATTCCTTTCCTCATACATACAATGGATTGTATGAGGTATAAGTAGAGCTTTGATATTGTTCCTCACACACATGTCCACAGATTCATTTGCTAGAGTAAAGGGAGAAAAAAGAAAACAGGAATGTATTCTGCATAGCAGAAAGAAACCTGGAGGCACATCTGCCTTCCATGACAATGAGCTGCTCTACTGCTCACTGGCGGCAAAGCTATCACTGAGCCCTAACATAGCCGTAGCCACCAGGTTCTTAAAGCCAAGGTCTGAATCAAAAGTCACATCAAAATCCCCTCATCGTGCTTCAGTGTGGATATCAGATGGTCAGTCTAAAATCCTTTGAAGAGCCCTCCCACATTCCAGGGTAAAGGTGCCGCCTACTAAGAGTCCCAGAGATGAAAGGTGTAGGAAGTTTGATCTGGCAGCTGGAAAACAAGTTGTACTATGTGAGGCTTACAGAGTTCACTCTCTTCAGCTTATCTGAGAGAAGGCTGAGGGGAGGCTTGATCATTATGTCTAGGTACTTACACACGGAAAAGAGATCCAATAGCAGGGGCTTTCCGAGCTTGTTGACGAAGACTTGACAATCTCTGTGGCCAAGAGTTAAATTCAGCCTTGAAACAAATCTTAGTTTTTAGCAGAGAGGATAACTGAATGAAGGAACAGTTTCCTAAAACTGCTGAAGCAGGGACAGGACAGAGATAACTCAAAGTGGACTTAGGTCTTTAAAATAAAGTTCAAAATCCTTCCAGGTCAGATGAATTAATCCATTCTCTGGGAGAAATTCTGTGTCCAGTAGGTCCAGGGGCTCAGATGTAATAGTTGTGGTGGTCCTTTCTGACTTTAACACTTGCAAGTATGTGAAACATATGAAACTCTTACTCCTGTCATTCTTTCATGTCTCAGGGAAGATAATAAGCTACATAGCCCTTGAAGTACCCATAAAGTCCGGAACTCTTTGTTAAGACAACTACTACAACCAAAGCTTCCCAAGACTTCAGGGGATAAGTGAAGAGAAAGGATTTCCATTGTGGACTAGGCAGATGTGTTCTCAGTCCTCATGTCTTAATTTGCCTTTATTCCTTTTTCACCTCATTCAGAAACATCAGAGGTGGCTGCAGCTGGAGACAGGGCAACAGATGTGTAGACTGCAGATGCTGAATTTTATTTTCTGCTTATTTACTCTAGAGATCTCCAGATTTGTATTTTCTAAATTAGATCAGAAAATGCCTTGGTTTATATTGTTTTTATTTCTGGAGTTAGCCTGAAATCATTTGAATATTCCTTTCAACTGAATATTTCCTGTCCAAAAGTGCTTGGGTTTTAGAAGATTTTTTTTTTTTAATTCTCAAACTACGAGACTGCACTGAGCTCTTCCACTCTACGTAGAGAAAACCTATGACAGCTCAGCACAGCAGAGTCTGCAAAAAACCTCAGCAGAACCACCCCATAGTTTACAATTTCAAAATAGCTAAACCAATACAGAGCAGAAATGATACACAAAAAACACCCCCCTTGACACCAGAATTACATTGCTTTGTGGAAATTAATTTTTGGAAATGCAAATCAAATCTTACTCTTGCTGTGCTATGGTTTCATTCTTAGGAATGGATATCTGGAACAGGCAAAAGTGTTGTCTGTAGCCATGCTTTGGGAGGTCCCACTGTATTCGTACCTAGCTTACAGTGAAAGACCGGGGCTACATTTCTGTAGTCAAGGAACTCCAAAGTGAATCACACTTTGAAGCAAATCAAAGCAAATAGGCAAAGTGACATACAATTGAAGTCACTGAACCAAAATCCTCAAATTAAGCAAATGGAAGACTCCAGTGCTGTCCCATGCAGAGAGTAATACAAAATGCATACAAGTGGAAATTCAAGGTCAGTGAGTGCCCCAAAATAAATAAATTATGTCCAAAAAATAGGGCATTTTTGTCTCTACAATTCAACACTTCACTAACAATTTAATAAGTAGCGAGCTGCTGTTCTACTCTGGCTTGCTATGAGCTGCTACTCAGAAGACTTATTCCTGCATTAAGATTTCAGGATGTCCCAGATTCCCATCACAATTTCCTTTCCCATCAAGGGGAATACACTCCAGTTTGTGAGGAGAAAGGCCATCCATTTTTCATTTAAGAAACTTTTATCTACCTTGCCTCTTTATATCTAAAGTCACACACTCAGGTAAGGTCACCAACCTCGTCTCCTCTTTCTGAAAGCCATGCTAAGATTATACTCAGTTCTGCCATCAGGCTTCTCTGGGAATTCAAACATTAATGATGTTCGCCAGCAATAGTTAATAGTGTCTTATTTATTATGCATAAGGACTGAGATTTTAAAGAGAAATCACAAGCATTAAGTGCACACATTTTGCTTAATTTCATTGAGATGTGGGTACCAATGTCTTTTAGCTTCCTTTAGGAAATTCAGCCTATAATAAGAACTAATAAGAAAAATATTGCTGGGAGAGGAAACTTAGTAGGCTATTCCTTAAAGACTAAGATTTTATTACAGGAATGTAGGTGCAGATTGCCACATATTCCAGACAAATGCTTCTCTTAATTCTTTTCTTAATCACTGCAGAACAAAAATTAAATGGCAAAATCGGAAAAAAATATACCACACATTTGGAGTGCTGCAGCAGAGGTGCCTGTGTGTGTGTGCTGCAGGAAGCCATGTGCACTTTCACAGCCTATGTCCAAAAGAATGATCTGGTCTGTTTGTTGATTGTGTTTTGGAAATTGAAGTTCTTAAAAAAAAAAAAGAAATTAAGGGCAAAATAAATTGAAAGGAGGACCTGGTATTCGTGTGATCCTGGAAGCCTTGGAGGATTAGCAAATTTTATTTCTGCTAATTCACAAAGACTGAAGCCCCCTATCATGGGCACAAGATTGGATTGTGGACTCCTAAGGAAACCAACTAAGGAAGCCTAGCTGGGAACACCCCTGAAAAGCATTCTTAAATCCTTCTTAGTCAATTCAATTGTGCGGGAATTTGGTGCCCATGAAACATTTGATTTGGCTCCATCTGACTGTTAAAACTGGTTCTCACAGTGATTAAATTTTTTATATGTACCTATATACCTATAAATATATATGTATATAGACATATAAATATGTCTATACATATAGATAAACATAGATAACATACCTAAACATACCCATTAATTAAATATTCTAATTCTTCTGTATACTGAAATTTCTTTTTCCACTGAGTGATGTCAATTAATTGCTATCTGACTGGAACTACATAAAATACAAAAATATATTTTTTTCATTTTACTGGTAGCTGTCTTCAAACATTGCCTAGGACACAGCTAAATTCAAGCAATAAAGGTAATGTTGACCACACAGCACAGAGCAGGGATACTGCCACAAATGAATGGGTAGGTCAAATCTATGACATCTCTGTTACTCAGACTGTCCTGTTTTTAGCTCTCTGACTGCTCTTAGTTTCAGTGCCACTGCAAGCTACATCATGATCCACTGTGCCATGAAGCAAGGCCCAAAGGCAGGAATCAGCAAGCTTTTCCTGAGAGACCAAAAGCTTGGGGTGAGAGCCAATGTCAAGTGGCACTCTGCAAGACTGGGAATTGAGAGCTGCTTCATCTCGAGAGAGGTGAACATCACGTAGCTCTTGTGAACATTACCCAGCTCTTGGCTCTCATTGTGCTTTGCCCTCAGACAGACATAAGAACCTCTCTCTCACCTCCTGTTCCTCTTCCAGTCTTACCACAGAGTGCAGAGTAACCCCCAGATCAAGAGGTGGGGACTATGATGACAGGAGCGTGTCTTTGCATGGGAACTTTCTGCTAATCCTTTGTGTCTCTAGTATTAAACACCTTGACTTGCCTCACAGATACCATGAGAGTGATTTTTTTTTTATCAGCAGCCACACTCTGCAATGCTGTTCACCTCTGTTTGCAACCCAAAAATAGTCATGTAGTTTTCTGCTGCTGTTTCCACCAATTCCCTTGGTGGACAATGACTTCAGGATCATATTTTGAGCCAGGAAGTTGTCCTATAGCCAGGACATTTCAATTCTCATGCCTCTAAATGGTATTTTTGAACAAGATAGACCAGCACTCTCTGAGGAGATTTAAAGGTTGATTTTACCGTGGAAATATGAAGCTTTCAGCTAAAATTGGCAGTGTCTTCTGCATTTTGTGAACCAGCATGGCCAGCAACAAATTATGGGTATGTGAACACAAATGTACTCTCAGAATATACTGTACGGGCTACTGTTCTGGGTACTATAGCACAACCTTTCCATGCCTGCACCAGTCTGAACAGCAGTGCTCATCATGATTACTACTAGTGCATGCTGATGTTAAGGCTGCCAGTGATTTTTTTAACAGGTACCATCAAGGACAGAAATTGCAGACATTGGCAGTTTGTGCCTGGATTTTTATGTCAAGAAGGAAATTCTTCAGCATAGTTGGCCGGAGGAAAAAGTCCATAGGGAAATGAGAAACATACGAATTGATGTATCTGCACCCAAAGCCATCAAGTGTGTCTGACTGATGCTTTTTAATCACTGTCGTACTTCACCCCTTATCTTTTTATCGGGTTTAACACTGTGCGTATAGTAGGCCAATTTTAAAAAATTTAGGATTCTTTATTTTCCCTAGATGAAGTTAATTCCTTTAATACAACAGAGGAAGTATTTTACGTTGATGTTGAATCCAAATGCCACTGAATTCAGGAAAATTTCCTTTATTTTCAGCAGGCTCTGCTTTAAAGCTATAAAGAACTTGAAAAGTTCTTATATATTTTAGTCTAATTTACACTTTATCACCTTACTATGCTTTTCTCTTTTATTCCTGAATGTTCAAATACGTATAAAGAGCCTAACTTTTACCTGTTACGGTAAAGAGGTTTTGGTTTTAACTCAGAATTGTAATGGTCTCAAATTATATGTGTCATTTTAAATGTCAGAACTTAATTATAGCATAACCCTTGCTAACTGGTACAAATGGGATGGCTGTGTGGATTATATATGTTAGTAATAATACAAAAGAGAAGAAAAAAACACAGAATTTGAACTGAAAAAAACAAGTTTGGATTAGCATCACAAACCACTTAATAATCTACACTCAAAATCTATTCTCCGTATAAATCTTGAAATCAGAGGATTTCTAAATTTTCCAGGTTTTTGAATTTGCATAACTAATATAAAAGCACTGTTTCCTCTCAGTGGTGTCCAGTTTATCGCATTTGTGCCATAGCAGAGACCTAAAGACCATCAAACAGGGACACACTGTGCAGAGTGTTATAGTTCTACGCAGATAGATTCTCTGAAATAACTTTTGTTCAGTGAAGACAACTAACACATTAAGAGCAGAGAGAGAAGATTCACAGTAACGTGCACATACATGTGTTTATTCTTTTCTTCTTCTTTGTATAAATCCACTTTTAATCAAAATGTCCTTCAATATATCTGTTATTTCTACGGAGTAGTATACTTCATAGTTTTGTGCAGGCATCTCTACCTGTGTTTTATGGGATTTGTGATAGTAAGAAGTCTTCCATTTATTTTTAGTATGTCCTTTTATTTTGATATATGCATCTTAGTGTTCTCAGCTAGGCTCTATTCTTGTTTAGTCCTAAAACTTCATCATTCTCAGCTGTTGTAACATTGTATCATCAGCATTTTTACCTGAAATGAGTCAAAGCAGTAAAACAGATGTCTCCACATTCTGACAATAAATGCAGATGATATTGAAGGCACTAAATTAAGCAACCATTGCTAGACACAGAGGAGTTTAGGGTCGTGGTTTGCAATATCACTCTCAGCAGGTGACTCTTCCTAAGGAGTTCTGATTTAACGGATGTAAAGGCTAAAGCTTCACATTCCCATAGCTCACATTTAAGCATGAGTAAAGTCATTAGCCAGGTACTATAAAGCCATGCAAATCTAGCAACTGGAGATAAATTCTGACTGAGACTTTTTTTGAGTTGATTCTGGGGAAACCCACTTTTTGAGTACTTTTATATAAAGGGGCAGAAAATGTTCCCAGTCTTCTTTTCTCCGTGTTTTGCTCTGCAGCTCAACCTTGATTTGAAGAGTCTCATGTTCAATGGTCACTTACTCGCTAACACCTTGGGAGCAAGCACAACATTGTAAGTGAAATTGAATGGAATAAAGCACAGAAGGGGAAAAGCTGTCAGGAGCAATTGTTTAAAAGTAGAAGGATAGACTACTTAAAATAATATCTTGAAGCTAGAACATAAGGTAGTTATTTAATTTTTTGGCTTACATTATCAAACTTGTCATTACCCTTTTAGAAAAAGTCTAAGAAAATTGTCAAGTACATGAAGGTAGCAAAAGTAATTTTATTTGATATAAGAGGTTGGTGCTGGTAAACAGGTACATTAATTCAATGCATCATTAACCACAGAAAAGAATGATTAGATTCTGGCCAAAATAGAAGAAAATTCTACTAGGAAAGTGTCACTTCCTGCCCATGAAGGGGGGACAAGTGACTTAGATTTGTAATTCCCCAAAGGAGTGGCAATGGTGAGACAAGTCTCAAGGTCCATACACAAACATTTATTAATTTCTCACAGTGTATAGATCGGACTCATGATAATCGGTTTAGTTACAAGATATGTTAGGGCAGGCAATATACTACGACTTAATGATAATCAGGAAAAGACTAGGTATACAGTAAACTACAGCAACTTAATGACAACAAGGGAAAAGTACATGTAACAAATTATAACAGGCAATATTATACTTAATGATTACAAGAAAAAAGCTAAGTATAAACTAAGCAAGCAGTATGATAGGCCTTGCATTACTTAGTGAAAAG
>NW_009718613.1:23036-23983 GCF_000703405.1 Apaloderma vittatum
GGAAAGAGAGAGAGAGACAGAGAGAGACAGAGACACAGAGATCACCGGTTCAGGTTCCTGCATGGGTCCCACCAACAAGGGTTCAAGAATGCTGTCATCATTTCTTCTTCATTATTTCTTCTCCTCCTGCTCTTCTTGTTTGTTGTCTTGGTCTCTGTCTTCATGCTTCTTCCTCCATGCTTCTTCCGTTTAACTTTTTTCTTTCTCCCATCTCCATTTACACAGAATTTTCTACATGTGGACGTGCAGTATGTCAGGTACGGAACATTAGTAGGACAGTAGTAGGCCTTTCATTGTTTTTGATAATCTTCATTAGCATATGTGATTACCTCATCTCCTTGGGAGATATGCTACAAAATAAGACCATCCCGCCATCCCTCATGCATATTTGGAGCCTCTGGATGAGAGGATAGAGCCTACCCTTAGTAAGTTTGCAGATGACACCAAGCTGGGGGGGGAGTGTTGGTCAGCCAGAGGGTAGGAAGGGCACTGCAGAGGGACCTGGACAGGCTGGGTTGATGGGCTGAGGCCAAAGGCATGAAGTTCAGCAAGACCAAGTGCAGGGTCCTACACTTTGGCCACAATAACCCCCTGCAGCACTACAGATTGGGGGAAGAATGGCTGGAGAACGGCCCGGCAGAGAGGGACCTGGGAGTACAGGTTGACAACCAGCTGAACATGAGCCAGCAGCGTGCCCAGGTGGCCCAGAAGGCCAATGGCCTCCTGGCTTATATCAGGAGCAGTGTGGCCAGCAGGAGCAGGGGTGTAATTCTGCCCCTGTGCTCAGCACTGGTGAGGCCTGCCCTCAAGCCCTGTGTGCAGGGCTGGGCCCCTCACTTCAGGAAAGACATTAAGATGTTGGAGTGAGTCCAGAGGAGAGCAATGAGGCTGGGGAAGGGACTGGAGGGAAAGTCCTGTGAGGAGAGGCTGAGGGAGCTGGGGGTGTT
>NW_009718613.1:24026-35590 GCF_000703405.1 Apaloderma vittatum
CTGCCTGAAGGGAGGGTGTAGTCAGGTGGGGGTCGGGCTCTTCTCCCGGGCAACTAGTGACAGGATGAGAGGACACGGCTTGAAACTGTGTCAGGGAAGGTTTAGGTTGGATCTCAGGAAACCCTTCCTCATGGAGAGGGTGCTCAGGCACTGGGATGCACTGCCCAGGGAAGTGGTGGAGTGACCATCCCTGGAGGTGTAAGGAGAGGCTAGATGTGGCACTTAGTGCCGTGGTCTGGCCGATGTGACGGTGTTGGGTCATAGTTTGGACTTGATGATCTCAGAGATCTTTTCCAGCCTCAACAATTCTGTGTGATTTTGTGATTCTGTGACACTGCTGGGAAGAGTCTGGCCTCATTTTCCTGACGGCCACCTTTTAGATATTTCTAGGCATTGATGAGATCCCCCCTCATCCTCCTCTTCGCCAAGCTAAGCAGACCCAGCTCTGTCAGGCTTTCCTCATATGGTAGGTAAGTCAAATCTAGGCTGCCTAGGGCACTCCCAATATTCATTACTTGAAGGCATTCAGGTGGCCCAGTTAGGCTTTTTCAAGACAGTTCTGTGATTCTGTGAGGCATCTGTTTCCTGCTTAGCCCTCTATAACGTTTCATTTGGCACTTAGCGGTTTGCCACAGAGAGCCAGGAACCAGTCATGGTTTTTGATCAAGCTGGGGGTTTTCTAAAATGTCAAGAAATGTTTAAGGCAAACATTTACGCATCTGTCTGCTGCGGAAAGAGACCTGATTACATCCAGATGAACTAGACCTATTGTCAAAGAAATAAGAATTTATCAGTGGTGAAAATTTCTAATTAAGATATTGGTGAGCCTGCTATAAGACATTTGCATACAGAGCAATGCAAGCTTAATCACATTAGCCATTAGAAGTATTGTCAGAACTCGATCCCTGTGCCACAAAACAATGCTTACAGGGATACTCTCTGCCCTGAGATGCCTCCAACAGAAAGAGAAGATACCGAGGAAGAAAGTAAAGCCAATGGCATTCCCAGGTTTAAAGGGACATCATGCCTGTTCTCCCATGGGAGGGCTGTTTTCTAGAACACAGCACGTGAAGCAAGTCTACAGAGTATGCATAGAGACTTAAAATAGACAGAAATTGCACTTTACCTCAATATTTGGATGAAAAACAGGCATCCTGGATAATGTGTCTGTCTGTTTTTGAGGCACTATGCAATAATGGTGCAGAGGGTAAGCAAGGAAAGTGGGGAAAGCAAAAAGAAGAGAAATTGAGACAATTCTTGAGAAGTTATGAGCCAGCATAGGGCCAGCTGCTTGAGACAGTAACAAATTCAACCTAATTTTCAAAAGAAGCAACAAAAGACAGGATCAACTTTTGATAGAGCACAGCAGGGAAAGTGTATAAGTCATCTGCAATCGATAATTTTGCCATAAGGCTAAGCTACTTTTGTGATAAAGAGCTGGCTTTGATGTCAAAAGGAGCAGGTGCCTGTGGGAGGTCAAAGTTTGAAATGAGATTACTCACAAGGATCAGAAAGATAATCAAATCTGCCCACTTCTGTGGCAGTGACATATCAGTACAAAAGACTCAAGTTCTGAATAGCCACAGTTAGGAATGAAAAAGGATAACTGCAAAATCCTGATGAGAGGACAAAAGGGAAGAACACTTTCTGAGGGCAACTCATTTCCGACTGACTTGAAAGGACCAAGCTTACTGGCCTGTTAAATGGCTTTTGCTGTTCAGCTGAGATGGAACTGGAAGCAAGGACACTCAGACCCAGCTACACAGAGAAGCATAGGCCCTGCAGGATTGGCAAGCCTTGTGATTTTAGGAGTAGAGTACACAGAGCCCAAGTAAGCATTATGGCCCTGTGCAATGAATGGGGTGAGATACACTGACCAGGATAAAGCCAAAGTGAGCCAGAAGCAAATGCTCAGAAAGGAGAAATGTGTATGAAATCCTACTTTTCTCAGAGTTCCTCTAGAACTGGATGCTTACGTAAACCTGGTATTTGTAAAGAAAAGCATCCTTCTGGAATGTGGTACTAATGTGTTGATGTGTGAATGTGTTGGTGGCTTGCTAGCTTCTTTCTTCTCCTTGAAGACCCAGCTGGAGGAAGAGCTATGCCCCTGTCTATCAAGTGTGACATCTGAGTTCAAGTGGTTTAGGGTTCAAAACTGCATATTCTGCACTCTCGAGAGCATCCTGGCCTCCACAGCAAAGGACAGGCTGGAAATAATGAGCCAAACAGCTGCACCAAAAAGCATGGCTCAGTTTCACCACTCCGAAGTCCTTTACGGGCTTTAATCATATTGATATTTGGATATATGACCTCAGAGGTACAGCTACACTATACCAAGAGCTTAGTACAATGTTGAGTTCAGAGTTGTTTCAAAATCATTTTCTGTTCAACTGCTCTGTCAGGGGTGAGCGAAGTAACTCAAGTGCTTATAGACAGGGTCTGGAGGATTGCTTCACAGCTATTGGCCTCTGGTTTGCAGCCAACATGTGGCATCCAGTTTGCAGCTCTTCACGTCTGATTTGTGAGTCAATCTCTTTGGTTCTGTCTATTGCTAGTAATCCAAACCAGGCCAGACACAGCCCAGGGTGTTGTCGGCACATCAACAGCAGTGGTGTAGCAGAGGTATTTCTGGCCAGGGCCAGCTAGTGCTCTCCTGGATGACTTCTGGACCTAGCTGACGGGATAACACAAGCCTGGAACTAACCCTAATAGGCAGGACAGAGGTGCTCACTTCATTTAAGGGGAGAAAAGAATATGGACTTGCACCGTGTCATGCCATTTGTCAGCAGTCTTTTTAATCAACTAGTGTGAAAGCAGCACTGGTGTTTATGCATGGGTAGATGCTCAGCCTCATCACCAGAGATGTGGCTTTCTTTCCTGACTAAGCATGAGCTCATGCACACGGGAGTGATTGCACAGTGGGGTGCAGAATGGGTGCTGAATGTACCAGAGCACCAGTACATTTGTTGTCCCATCCTGACACAGATATGTCTAAGTGGGCCAATAGCCCTTCTACTTTTTCATGGCATCTCAAACGCAAGATAAAATGGCCTGGATGAATCTCTCTGAGCCAGGAGAGCACCCTGGTCAGCCTACTGAGATGATATCAGCACGACAAAGTTCAGGGTAAGAGCATCATGATCATCTTTGTCAGCACAGAACGGCCTGTCTGTAACTCAACAGCTGCCACGGAGCCCAAGAACATCAATAAAAGACATATTTCCTCCACCTTTATGTACCTTTTTCCCTTTTGTAACCATGTCTGTCTGTGTTTTCAAAGGCAGGGAAAGAAACCATCATTCACAGCTCATATCTGAACAACAGAGTTGACTCTTTCATCCCAGTGAAGAAAGATTACTTGACAGAATCAGAGAGTGTATCCAAAATCCTGTCTCTGTAAGAAGGTTTTTGATAGAGCTTGATTATTCTTTTTCCTTCATGCAGAAACTCTCTTTCAGTTTCAGAAGACTATTTTGTTTTGATTCTTTTCCTTTTGTGTATCTTAGTCAATAAATGTCCAGACTTTGGCACTGATTTCTCACTTTCTTTGTCATGGCAACTCAGTAGTCTTTATTCTTTCAGATCCTGAATTTTGATGTTGTATAGTAATGTAAACACCCTTGACAGCGTGGGCTTAATTATTCTATCAAAATTGATGCAACATAGTCTTACTAACAATTATATGTAACAAGTAATCAACAACATTAATACAACTCCAAGTTGTACATTTGCCAGTCTCGTTTCAGGAACCCTGTCCTGTAATCAATGAATCATATATCTCTTTACTGTCTTTATGTTTCCCCATAAAGATTAAGACTAAAAAAATAATGGTTTAGTTTTTTAAAAAATAGCTGATTTCAGGTGTTTTCTTTGAATGCCACTTCTGCATTCTGAAATTTTATTGAAATATATGTATGTTGCAATATATAGTTGTGACGCGTTTCTACAGGAAGTGACTCTTCTGCTATCCCAGTCTTCTCGAGGAGTTTAAGCCAGAAAACCAGGCTAGTAAATCCGTTATAAACTCAGCAGCTACCGCCATGCCACTTTCTGTCCTGCCACTAGGTGTGTTTGTGGAGATTCCTAGCCAGCAAATCAAGGTTGTGTACTCCTGTGTGACCCTGTTACAGCCTCTCCTTATTCTCCTCCTGTCTTCTGGAGAAGAACAGCTGTTACCCTGCCTTTGAAAACTTATGTTCTCAGCTGGTGCACACTTTGTTCTCTAAAACCTTACCCAATTTATACTAAAACTACTTGCAGTAAATGATCTTATATTACAATTTTGACCAAGTTTTCTAAGTCCTTCTGTAACATTTCCTGATGTCTTTAGTAAATGTCCTTGGTGTTTGTATCTTCCTCATTGGTAGTTTATGCTACCTTGGTGCTTTGAGCTTGGCACTCATGCAGATATCTATTTAAAAGTACATTTTTAGCGTAGAAATTTAGCTATCTGATTCCTATTAATAGTAATGGGAACTGCATGGCTAAGTCAATTACCTTATATTGTGCTGAACAGTTACCACTTAGTACTTTCCCTTTGTTTTCTCTTTAAGATATTTTCTGGCCTTTCTGTAATTAATGTGCTGGTCTGGGTATTGGAGCCGGATATGGGTCACTAAATATACTGCTTGTATTCATGCGTATTTGTTGTGTCCACTGACAGAAGTGAAATACCTCTCCTGTACTGTATGGCTTCAGCAATAGACTTTGAGCCTTTCATTTTGATGCTGCTTCAGAGTCCTCCATGGAGAAGCAGAGGAGCAGTGTGAGTTGGACCAAGGGTACTACCACAGGATTCTCACGTGAGGGTTCTCACTGAGTGTCCTGTGGCACCTCTCAAACTCAAGTGCATGTTAAGTATCCAAGTCAGAATACAAATGAGCTTCAGCTCAGCTCTGATGTAGATGACACAAACATTTCCCTTCTGTCTGCTGCTGTTTCCCTCACTGACAAGTGGAACTGAAAGAATTTAAGAGGATAAAGTCAAGTTGAACAGTGAAGGGAATAGCTGGCAAAAGCCACAGACCTTTGGAAAGATCAGTATCACAGCAGTAGTCAAGCTTGTGTGTGGTCTTGACATCCTAACACATGCACTTTTGCTTGGGGAAATGATGCTTTTTGTCAAAAGTGTTTTTGTGGTGTGTTTTTTTTGTTGTTGCTTTTCGGTTCACAAAGAGACTTTGTCCTTTCTGTTTACATAAGGACCTACTCAGTATGACCCACATTGTCATTTTGTCACTATAAAGAGAGAATAGGATTTCTGTCAGAATGGAGAGCAAAGAAAAAAGAAGTCAAAGGAAAAATATACCAAACCCTGTGCTTTATTTAAATTCCAAGAATGAGAGATTTTTTCTGGTTTTCTTTGCAAAATGCTTTAATCAAAGTAAAAAATGGGCAAAAAAGTAAAGATGTTTATCAGCTTTGCCAGAAATCATTTTATTTCATTAGCTCTGGTTCAAAGCTTCTCAGACACATAGAAAAAATTGTATGAGCATAGGATAACATAATTAAAATTAGGAGCTGGGATTAGACTACTAGGTGGGTGAAGAGAGAGGAGGTAAAAACTCCTTCTACATCAGTGTAGCAGCTGACATCTTCCTCAGCAGGAGCAGCAGCAATGAGAGGAGAGGCCTGTATGGATAAAACATAAATGTTTTTTTTCTGGATAGTACATTGTTCAAGCAGCTTGCCCTTGAATTTTATATGCAAAACAGGTAGTCTCTTACCCCTGCCCTTCTTACATATTTGGTTGTCTTAACCTAAATGTGGATTGTTAGAAGCAGTTCAGCATCAGGAAGAACATCTACCAGCACAGTTATTCACCTCCTTCAGATATATTTGTCTCACAGAATCACACGGAATCACACGGAATCACACGGAATCACACGGAATCACACAGAATCACAGAATGTTAGGAGTTGGAAGGCACCTTGGAAGATCTAGTCCAACTCCCCTGCCAGAGCAGGATCACCTACAGTAGGTCCACAGGAAAAGTATTTCCTTAGGTTTCTTTGGGACCTCCTATGCTCCAGCTTGTACCCATTGCCCCTTGTCCTGTCATTGGACATCACTGAGAAGAGCCTGGTACCGTCCTCCTGACACTCCCCCTTTGACATATTTATAAACATTAATGAGGTCACCCCTCAGCCTCCTCTTCTCCAAGCTAAAGAGACCCAGCTCCTTCAGCCTTTCCTCATAAGGGAGATGTTCCACTCCCTTTATCATCTTTGTGGCTCTGCGCTGGACTCTCTCCAGCAGTTCCCTGTCTCTCTTGAGCTGAGGGGCCCAGAACTGGACACAATATTCCAGATGTGGCCTCACCAGGGCAGAGTAGAGGGGAAGGAGTGTATCTCTAGGCGTACTAGCCACACCCTTTCTAACATAATCCAGGATGCCGTTGGCCTTCTTGATGACACCAGCCATGGAGATGCATATTAATAAATGGCTTCACCTGAGTCTCCCAGAGTCACTGCTCACAACTGGAAGGAGAGATGAAAATATAACCTGTGCACCAGATTCCCTCCCTGACTGTCCCAGGGCCCTGAAGTCCCTTTTAATGGCTATTGGACTACAGGTTGCAGTTTCATATCCACCTACATGGAAGATCACTAATGGTTAATAGTCTGAGGACCTTACCAGACTAGGAAGTGTCCTAGTGATGTCCCTAACCCATGCTCCAGGGAGAAAACATACTTCCCTTTGCTGAGGATCTACCCAGCATATCAGATGTTAAGGTCTCCTCAGAAGACAGTCACCTACTACTATAATCCTTCTTTTTTTCCTTATGGATGTGCTTGTGATACAGGTGGTGGGCTTAATGACTGGTGAACACCTCTGGTGCAGACCGCATCATCCACATCCTCATTTGTCTTGTCTTCCTCAGTCAGAGCCTCATACTCATTTTACAGAGGCACCTGGAGGGGTGAGATGGGCAAGGAGGGAGTTTGCCTGTTGCTCCAAGAACGAACTTGCCTCCATTCATTTTTTTCATTTTTATTAGGCTTTTGGCTTTGGCCTGACAGGGAAGGGATACTGGGCCCTCCTGATCTTGGGTACTTTCCAATGGGTGCTTGCATTTCTGTTTCAAAGCTGGCAGAGCCTGGCTCCACCAATCTATCTCTTGTTCCGATTCCCTGATGCTCCTTAGCTGTTTGACTTCTCTCAGCTCTGCCACCATGCTGAGCAGGCCATCCATGTGTTTTCACTGCACACAGCAGTTCTCATAGCCCCTACCCATCACCAGCAACAGGCCTTGGCACTCCCTGCAGCCTGTGACCAGGACAACTCTATGTTTCCATAGGAGCTCTGTCTGTATTTCCAGACAAGTTTTGGGACCATGACCTTCTGCCTGGTAGAGACCATAGTTGAGCTCTTACTGAGAGGGCGATGACCACCTTTGAGACTCACCAGTTAACTGGCAGAGCTTCAGATCTTCCCCACGATCTTTACCGTTCCTATACCCTGCTACACCACATGTAGGCCTAAGTGCACAGGCTCTTTGCTTGCTCTGCACTATCTCCCATTTACTTATCAATCCACCAGAAAATGTAGAAATACCATAAAACAACTGGCCTCTTTCTGAAATTAGTGTTCCTCGTTTAACATCAAGCTAGCATCTAATAGCATTGTAAACTCTCTCTCTGATTCTACTGAACTTCAGGTATTGCTGAACAAGATGCATGCATAAAAAGGCCCTGATAATAATTGCATTTAAAATTATTTTAGTCAGCACAACTGATAATTTCACATAGGGAAACTTTGTCATTTGGGGAAAAAGTTGGTCAAGGAGCTCACAAAACCATTGGTTTTACTTCTTAGCAAATCCTGTAATACTATGGAAATCTTAAAATGTGTGTTGAGAGTTTGAAAGGACAAGCTGAGAAACTGTATCCTGTTTCTCTGAAATCAAACCTGACACAGTCTTGGTAAAACCAATATGGAACATGCTCTGTCATGAGTTCAGAAATGGTTAATAATTAATGCCAATTAGCACGTATTTTGAAGAAAACAGATTCTGTTGAACAAACCTGTAGTGTAGAATAGTAGGCTTCTTTAATGCAGTAGGCTTAACATAGCATTCCCATGAACAAGTCCAATTAGATAAAAAGGCTTTAACTGAGAAATGAAAAAAACCCCAAACCCAAGCCATAGAAAACAAAGAATTCTTCCAATCATTAAGGATTTGGGTGCCATCCGACAATTTTGTAGATAGTGCAGTGTGGTATGGTGCAATCCCTCATGAGCCTGGCTTATATGACTGGGGCATAGACTACAATTCCTGGAAGGGAATGCATCCTAAGGAGGGTATAATTTCATGATTTTCACGTGAAATTAAAGAATGTAAATTATACTGAAGCAAGTATTCCTTTAAATTTCCTAACAGAAAAAACTATCTATGAAAAAAATAACTTCTTGTTCCAGGAAAAATAATAAATTCTATGGGAGATGAATTTTTGTCTACTGGTCATCTGAAATGAAAACTCCTTGTGAACTATAATTCTAAATGCTCATAGTCATATACATTTGAAAACAAGAGTGTAGGTCAGTATTACAGAATGAGAGAGTGTATCCAGAAATGCTGCAACACAGGAAAGGGTCCAGAGTCTGCGAATACAAGCAGCTGCATCTGTGCTCTCATCATGATGTCTTATCATAAATCTTAGCTGTACAAGGACAGGAATATCAATTAAGAATAGTAGGTGCCTTTATCTTTTGAATACTACTGAGATCAGATAATTTCTGCTGCTGCAGTTTAAAAAGCATTCTGAAAAAGTGAGAAACAATCAAAAAATTTAAATGAAAGAATTTGGATTTGGAGAACATATTTCATACTAGAGACTTTAGAAGCTTCATTTACTTATTTTGTTGAAGAGAAGGCTGAGGCATGGTTTGATCATGGTCTGTGAGTACCTATCTGAGGAACGGATTTCTCACAGCCAGTTCTTTAATCTAGCAGTAAAAAAATATAATGAGATTCAGCAGTTGGAAGCTGAAGTAAGACAAATTTAGACTTGAAACATGGAACTCATTTTTAACACTGAAGGTAGTTAAACATAGGCATAACTTACCTAGGTATGCAGTTGATTCTCCACCATGTCGACTCTTTATTCTAAGATTGAATGTCCCTTTGAAACCTGCCGTAGTTCAAACAGAAATTGCTAAGAGGTTTTGCTGGGTATGTTCTGCTGAAAGTAAAACAAAATAACCTTTTGATGGTGACTTTCCAACTTAAAATTTATGAGTTTTACCAAGACTGTAAAAAACCAAATTGAATATTTACCACTTTTAATATCTACCTGACACCACAGAAAACAGGAAACTTCAGATCTGAAACGCAAACAGCAGATTTTTAAAGGAATCATGATTCACATGTTCATAACTGTGGAAATGTTAGCTCCTTTATTCCCTATCAAAACAAGAAAAAAATGAGAAGAATGTTCATATTACAAGCCTTTAAAATCTGGCTTGAGCAGTGGGTCATTAAAAGCCCATGTAATTATAGGTCTAGGAACTCAATTATGCATGCCAACCCTATGCAAATGAGGATAAAATCCTTGTATCACAGCAGATTGCTGAGCACTTAGCTTTCATCATGGCTTCTGCAGTAAACTCCTTCTGATATCCTGATTCTGATAACTCAATCACACCAGCTTTTTTTTCCCAGGCACCTGGCCTCTCAGTTATAACATAATTCTTATTGCATTCCTGTAACTTTGATGGCCAGGCCAGATGCTTATTTATACCAGAACTGAAAAAAGGATGAAGAGCTCTTTGACAGAAGTGTGTACCAGTGCTTGACATTGCCATAGGATCAATGACAAAAAACTTTTTCAGTTTAATCATCTCACCTTTCCTATGCTTAATGGCTTTAGAAAGTTACCTGGCCTCTACTTCTGGAATAATGCAGGTTAGTTGTGAACAATGAACCTGTGAACAATCTTAATTTTTCTTTGGCAGTTTTAAGATCTCCCAGTGGATTTTATCTTCCAAGGGGAACTGATATATAAATTTTAAAGAACCTTGAGAAGTCTGGTGGCTTTGAAATGAAACTAAACAAGTTTGTGAATCTCTCTGTGCAGGACTTGGCTTCTTTTGGGAGTAAGAAACAGCACAGGAGAAGAAGACCCAATCAATTACATTGTTTATGATCATGGGTTTGAATGGAAGAGTCAAATTGCGCAAGTTGTGATGGTAACCAGATTTTACTTTTTCAGAAAATCACTTCCACTTCTTATTCACTTTGACATTGCTTTCTACAACTATTAATGGGACTCTGTCCCACAAGACATGATCGTATCACTTGACATTTAATTTAATCACTGCCATGCTTACTTGTTTTACCTGATCTTCACAAAAGGTTGGGAGAAAAGGCAGTTAATCCTGAGGGTGGGATTCTTCCATTTAATTTTTATAAAGATTGGCAATATTAGGATGAATAAAGCAAAGGAAAAAGAAAAAAAGAAGTGAAGAGAGATGACAGAAAGGTAAAGGCAATTTGTAATTTGTATTTTATGGGTGAAATTAAAATAAAATATTGTGGAAGGAGAAAGGGAATTCAGCATGAACTGAGTCTGTGTTTGGGTGATAGCTGAAAGATAAATACAATGTGGAACTTGGCACAGATATACAGACACCTGAGCAGCTCCTGGAATTGCTTCTTTTTCAATATTCATCACATACATCACAATGGAGCTGTCTGAGAGGCATAAATAAATGTGACTCATAAATTTGACTGTTAGGCTAACAAGTTGCACTAAACTAAATAAAATAAGGACAGAAACCTGTTAAACACAGAATGCTGTAGTATTACATGAGAAATGAAATACAGCTCATGTCCCCATCTGGAGGAGTGCTCATGGCTTATCTTCACAAGTTGTTTGGGAACAGGTTGGCACACGTGGCCCATGAGGGCTTAGAGCAGGCATCTGCTTAACAAGTATAAATCACTGCAAAGCTGAGTACTGTAGCTGTTATTTCTGAAGGGAACAACCAAGGCACATTTCCACTATATATACCCTTGTACCTCTTCTCTCTGTGTCTCTGGTTTAGTTTCTTTATTTTTTAAAGGAGGCAGGACCTGACACATTGACCAGGGTTGTGGGAAAGTTCAATTGCAAGCTCAGACTGTCCGGATCTACAGACTCAAACACATTGTTTCGTTTCCCTTTGCCTCTATTCTCACGTAGCCCCTGTCTTTATACAATTTATTCATAGAAGCCATTGATAAGATGCACGAGCAGCAGCTGGAGTGGTGATCAAAACTTAAGAATTTCACAGTCTCATTGCTGGGTGATGGGAGAGGCATAAATAGTCTGTGATGCATAAATAGGTTGATTTATGTGGGCATGGTCCAGTGACAAGAAGAGGTTAAGAACTCTGGTTGTGCTCCTTCTCAGATGTTACAACACAGCTTATGAAGCAGATCATGAACTGCTTTAAATCACAGACATGATCCCTTAAAGATGAAAATCACAGCTTAATATGATGGTCATCCGTATGTGGTGTTCTCCTGGAAGCTCAGCCACTGCTTGGTCAGCTACAGCGCTGGTTGACATGGGAAAAGT